>NC_055961.1:35759806-36059806 GCF_018492685.1 Alosa sapidissima | reverse complement strand
GATCACTTCTTCACTTCAGTTGTGTGAATGTATCAGAAGACTGAGAATGGGAAAGTGTGTGCGTGTGTGTGGATTAATAGTGAGAGCCTTGACAGAATGATGTGTGTATGCTCTCTTTCTATGCAAAGAAGCTCCTTCTTATCTCAAGACTTCAACTCCACTGACAGACTGATAATTCTTTGAGAATGATTCCAGTTGCATGGCAACCTGCAATTATAACGGCCTCCTGAAACGGTGGATGCATTGCACCCGAAAACTTGCGACACACAACTTGCAGCACTTAAACGCCAACGACAAGTTGCGTAAACAGCTCAATTAAGTAAGCATTGATGATGATGATGAGCTCTCACAAAAGCACAGGAAGGCTTAGTCATAAGGGCTCGTGGAGAGCCGTGTAGCCCTGTGAGACTAATTCTGCCTCAGCTTCTGAAGGTGTCTGTCTGTCTGTCAAAGAACTGGTGGGCAGCCTGATGGAGACCCTCGGAGATCTGAATGGCCCCCCAATGGCCACCTGCCAACGTGAGGAAATCGGCATCTGCCAGTCAGGATGCCAGGCCCGCCCCTCCATTATCTGCATGGTGCCCAGTGATGCCAAGGCAAGCTCGGCTTCAGGAGAGACGTGATGGGTGTGAGACGAGGCACAGCTATTCTCACCCTCCTCAAGATCAGGCCTGCATTCACACAGAGCTCTTGGCTAGGTAACAATGACACAGCAGATTTCAAAACATGGATCATTACCATATCTTCCTGCAAAATGACTGGCTTTTTCATCTCAGCCAAGCAGTCTGCCAGTCAAACTATATGAATCACAAGGTACAGGCCTATTTGGTGACAATATCTGACCGACCTCCATTAAGACCCAAACAGAACACTGTTTACCTTTGCAAAACGGCTGTAAATATTGTACATCTCATCAAAATGAAGCGATGGATACATACGGCCCGTGTCAAGTGACTGCAAGGGTTGCTCATAAAACAATGTAACAACAAACTATAGCATATGTCTTCACAAAGAGCTTCACACAGCTTTAGGTGATGCTTTGTCCTCTAACACATGTAGATGAGAATCAGTGCACTGATACGAAATACAGCCTTTATAAATGAAAAAAATAGATTAGCAAATCTCTTGCGTTTAGTAAAGCATTCTAGTTTACATTCAGAGGAGTCTCCAGCGGAGATGAACCCTGATGATACTCATAATCAAGTCTCATAAGAAAACAACCAACAAAGATTGTCCTTGCTGTCTGATTACCTTTTAAGTTCAATTTAGTGTGGGTCTGCTCAAAGGCTAAAAAACAAGCCTGGCCTATCATTAGGCCAATAATGATGCCGCCATATGAGAGTCTCCATCCTGCAGTCAGTTTCTAATGACTGTGTGCACTTTTCAAATGGCAAAAGATCTCAAAACGAATACCATTGTCTACGTTAAACACAACACAATACCAATTCCAATGTAGCGAATATAAAACAAATATAGTTCAGCAGCAACAGAGAACTGTGAGTCCTTGAAGCTTGTGCCTTCTGTTTCATCCCTTTCTATGAGTTCACAGTAGAAGTTTCATAATCTTCTTTGCCCATAACAAGAGATACATCTCGGTATGTCCCCTTAAGTCAAGATATGACTCAACGCGTTGGTCCTTGCTTGTACTGTACTAACGAACAAGCCAAGTGATCTCACACACCATGATGACATTTTCATACCCTTTTCTAACCCAACCTTATCTTTCCACACAGCTCATTTATGCTCAACATTAAAGACGGATATGGATACAGAGCTCATTTCGTCTGTTTTTTGTCTATTCACTTCAAGCTTACACAAAACCGACGCATCCATTTTCGTATGAAATGGGAGCATAAACAAGGCTGTGTGTGAACTTGGAAAGCATTGTTGTGCAGCGAGAGAGAAGGTGAGAAGCTTTAGGGTGCAGGTCTGCACCGCGGCGCAGGAGGCCCTTTCATGTGTGCCGTGGGCACGTCTGCTCCAGTTAGTCTGGCGAGCAGGTGATCAATAGCGGAGATGTTCGCTCGGGGGAGGCGGCATGCCAGAGGGCCTGATCTGAAGATGTGCCGGTGTTCCACACACTGCCTGTGTTTGTCTGCCTCGCTCTGTGCATGTGTGTGTGCGTGTGCTGACCTCCTTGGGAAGTATGTTTTACATGTCACCTCAGGGAGAGCGAGCAAACACGTTTATTCAGCCAGTGCAAAAGCACAGTGGAGCAGCACAAACAGATCAGGAGAGAGAGAGAGAGAGAGAGAGAGAGAGAGAGAGAGAGAGAGAGAGAGAGAGAGAGAGAGAGAGAGAGAGTGTGTGTGTGTGGGAGAGAGGCAGGTTGGATATTGAGACCGAGGGATAGAGAGAGAGTGAGAGAGAGGAAACTCTGAGCCGACTGTGGCGGAGGAGATATTCACTCTGAAGAGAGATCACTGCTTCTGGTTGGCCTTCACACATTCATGTGGCATAAAGGTATCTGCTTGTGCCAGACACAGCCAACCAAAGAGGAGCACAGACTAAGAATATGCCATAGCCACACAGTCTCACAAGTGTCAAAAAACCACAAACATGTGAAACTGCCTGCACTTCATCTGAATTTGCACAGAAAGGAGGCGTGGATGGGGTTTTGAACTTCTCTGTATCTCCATTTCACCCACTGAACTATCGTTATTCATCTATGACAAGGTAAACTCGGTTTTGCATTCTATGACCCCTTTAAGTAAGCTCATTTCTCAGTGTGAAATAGGAAATCATTGAAGAAACCAACAAGTTCACTTTGCATGTTAATATGTTCATTTACAGTATGGAACTAATGCTTTACAATGAGTAACACCAACTTTAGCACTTACAAATGCAATTAAACACGCAGCACCAATAATTAACGGAAAGCTAACGATGCCTCATATTTTCAATGGAAAGAAAAGAAGGAATGCGTCAGTCGTTGGAGAGGGCGGATGGCATGGGTCGCGTGGGAAAAGCAAATTAATTCATCACCTGTGCCTGGTGTGTAGATTGGAAGCAAGTGAAAACACATTGCACATTCAAAATTAATTGCCCTGTTACCAGCCAACAGTGGCAATGTTTGCCATTCGAAAAAAGCAAATCACCAAGCCAAGGATTTAACAATCACAATTGCAATCATGCTGATTGGGACTCCCTGATGGTGACACACTAGTAGATTAGCAGGACAGTTACTGCCGGTGTGGGCTTCCAGAGGATTAAAAGCAAGATGACTGGGTGCGATGAAAACAACGTAGGTGACACATTGAAGCCTTGTGTCTTTGCTGGTATTCATGGAGTCGTGGAAACTCTGTGTCTAACTGATTATCTCAAGCCCACACATTATGCAACTATCACAGACAGCTTTTTTGTCCGCACAGAAAAGCACAAGCAGCAAAGTGCAAGACAAAGGCACAAGTTTTGCGATATCAAAGTAATTCGATTAATTACAATTTATGTTTTTGAAATTGTTTCCCCTAAGCTGTCACTCAAACACCATCGACAGCACTGAAGTTACTAGCAGTTTGCAAGATGATGTTTTTCCAACAAGCTACCGATTTTCTGGTATCTTCTAGAGCTACGCAGAAACACCAGGAATGCAAATATAAATGCATTCTTACAACAGCGAAGCCTAGTCCATTTGCTTAGGAGGTGTAGGCTCTGAATTTTTCTTCTGCGTCAGTCACCAAACAGTGTGTCTACCTGTTTTCAATGTTGTCGCCTTACTTCCCAAAGACGACTGACAAGACCTATAAAGACACATACCGGTACAGCCCTAGTTACTGGAGCTAGGGTTGCAAAGGGACGAAAAATTTCCGGTAAATTTCCGGAAACTTTCCATGGGAAGTTAAGCTGGGGAATTTTGGAAATAGTCCTAATTGGAAACTTTCATGGAATTAAAGGAAATTATGGGAATTAATGGTAATTTACAGGAATTAACTGGGAATTTTGGGTAATTCATACAAACTGTTTCATATACAAACATTATCATTTTGTTTCGTAATAAGCAATATGATTTGTTTGTTCGTATTTTCGCTTAGCTTAGCATACAAACCTAGCTACCATGCTAGCGGGAATCCCATTCTCTGCCTATGGTTTACTAGCGTGCTAAGCTAGCAACAATGAAACCACTTAACTTCCCAAGATACACCACGCCACTCAACAACAAAATCGGATTGGTTGGAACGTTGACTGACCATCACTTTGTCCAGTCAGAATCCCAGAATTTTTCCCCCCATGCACATGAACGCACCATAGGTTTCCTTTATGTCTAGTAGCCTATGCTGATTGCTGTGTGCATGTGAGTGGCGTATGTGCAGGGTAGAAATTTGACTGAAATTGCATTAAATCAGGTTGTTTTAACTAATATTATGCTGCAAGATGGGTTTGTCCACTACATTTAAATTCCCTGTTATAGACTAACTTGCCATATCAAACATTTCTAGTTTATTCCCATTAATTCCCATGGAAAGTTTCCAACTTTGAAAATTCCAGGAATATTGAAACCCTAACTGGGGCGTAGTGTAACCTACAATTTGGCCATGTCACTCAACACTAACTGCATCTGTTATTAACCAACATGTTTGTTACATCTTTAAAAAAAGGTGTATTTATATAACAATTACTAGCACTAGAATGGTAAAAGTGCTACCAATTGAAATAGGCTCATAATAGTGCCGTATGAGTGCTTTGATTTTTGTGCTAAGCACCTCCATTTTTATATCATTACCTCTTTTTACTGCACAAATGCATGGACACCTTTCACCACTTTCCCTCATACATGTGGACTTAGACTGCAAACCTGCAATGGATTCCCCCACATATCTATGAAAAGGCCCAGACATACACTAAGTACAGTATGATGCTGATGTCTTTCCCTGGTTTCGTCATCTTGGCACGCCTCTGGAAACATGATTGCAGGGCTGCCATAGGGAGTGACCTTTCCTTTATGTCCCCGAAGCTTCAACACTATTACTACAGAGCCATCATAGCAGCCAGACTTGGGCTCATTTAATTAGTCTGCTGATTGCCGGGCTTCAGCTGCCCGCTGAAATCTCCCCCTTCAAGTACAAAGTTATTGGGCTTAATAGTTGCCCCCAAGGTGGAGGATAAATGCTGGCGCACAAGGTTGCACAAAGCTGCAGAGACTGATTTACAACCCTTCATGCCCAACCCCTTCCCACCGGCTAGTGAATATGACTACAGAATGTACATGCATATATACTGTATGTAGGTGTGTGTGTGGGCATGTGTGTGGGTTTCTTTCTATGTGTGTACTGTATGTGTGTCTCTTTCATTGCATGTGTGTGTGGGTATAAAACTGTACTGGGAAAATGTCTAAAATGCTATCCTGCCTGTGCTATCCTGACTTTATATTCTCACATGATAAAATGCCTCATATTTTAATATTAGACAAAGATCCATTAACATTTTTACAATGACTATTTGTTCATGTAATGACACAGCACCAAATGTTAGCAGCCATTGACCTTGAATAGTTCCCTTTCTACCTTTAGTGCTGGAGTCTCTCACTAGGCTTGCACGTATCATTTAATAAAATGCTGCTCCGAGGCCCATAGTTGGTATTCAGAGTTCAGTTTGAGAACTGAACTAATGAAGGTGAGGTGACATGAATTTAGCACTTGGCCTCTGTTTAACCCCTGACAGCTGATGGTAAGAGATGACACTGTCTGGATCTGAATTAGAGCCAGCTATGATTTCCTCAGAGTACCAGGGTCACCCTCGTCAGCTTGTATGGAAAAGAAAACTCTCTTTGACCTTCAGGCCCTAACCTTCCATCCTACATATTAGTGTACTCTGACGGTGAAAGTTTCTCTGACAAAACTGCTGAAATCCTCCAATTGCTCACAATGGGAAAAGAGGACCATTGAAGCTTCTGTGTCATTTGTTAAGCCATCCATGTGGTCTCTTCCGGTACTGATAAAAACATTGCTACTTTGCAGATAATAAAGCATCTCTGGCAGAGCTGCTACACACCCTGTGCTATCTTAACACCAGGGTCACAACAGTCACAAACCCTAATTTAGCCATTTAATGCTCAAAGAGGTCTCCCCTTATAAATATTCAGAATTGGGCTTTTTCCCCAGTAGTCATGTCCTCATGTTAAATTCTGGGACAAACTACCCGGACACGCGACCGGCGCATGCCACACGCTGCGAGATCCCTGCTCTGCTGCTCATATCTGTGTGACCTTATTGTAAGATGTGGTTGTAAATGCAATCAGCCCCTCTGCTGCGCAGCGATAACACAGCAGGTTTGACATCAGTGCTTGCTGAATCACACATTAAAAGGGGGGGGGGGGGGGGGGGGGGCTCTCAGACTAGAGAATAAACTGCGGTGGTGTCGGTGGGGTGTTTGACAGGAGAGCTCGCCGGTGATTCAGCTTTGATGATCTAAGCCCATAGGTGTTGAAAGGAGGGAGAAAAATAATAACAGAGTTAGTGGACATGAGCACTTGCAGAGGGACGGGGGTGTAAAAGAGAGAGAGGAGGGAGAGAGACAGACAGAGATGAGAGGGAGAAGGAGGGAGGAAGGGAGGGAGAGAGAGAGAGAAAGAGAGAGAAGAATGCTAAGGGCAACATATTTTAAAGGCCGCTGGATCAGAACAGTGGACTCTAAGGCTGGCCTTGGTGGAGAGCTCCCAGCTTTACGTACTTCAGCATGGGCATGGAACTGTAAAGCTGGGGAGCCTCCTCCAGTGTGTATACAAGCAGCCAAATAAAGAGGGCCAAGGAAGGAGGGAAAGAGAGGAGTTTTTTGAAAGCCTTCACAGAGCTTCCTTTATGTGTCTACTGACCTCAACATTGGTTGGTGTTGAGAGAGCATCGTGAGGGAGGATATACACATAGATGGATCTCTCCATGTTTATTTGACAACATTGTTGTATAAAAGGCACCTACTAAACTTGGCCTTGAAGTGCTCTTTGGACCTGAACCATCTATGAGTGCTCTTACATAGAAACCTACCAGCTAGTTTACGCCATCTCTTTATGTGGAATAAAAACAGTTTGTGAACACGACAAGACAAGATGTCGTACATGACAGGTCACATACGGTGCCTATAAATCACTTATCAATCTCATGAAGCAGATCTGAGGTCAAAAAGAGCTAAGCCCTCGGTAACCCTGCCTTCACCTGCAAGTGACCGTGTTAGCAGTCACCTGGCATTCTCAAGGCTTAGGCGGATGATATACTTGGGAGCAATTTTGGCAACACTGTTGGGCAGGATTGGCATCAGATAACAAGGTAAAATAAAGACCTAATATTAATGACTGAGTTCTTGCTTTTATAAATACACAGCCTATTACATGTATGGGGCACATAGTAGTCTTTTTGCTTCATAAAATATGTGCCATAGAAGCAGGAAAAGGCATCAATGTTATTATTTATTGGTGGTTAGCAGCTGATAGCCTCACATGTTTTCCCATTCATAAGCAACATGACATTGCCCGACTTATCTGAGGTTCTGAAATAGGGATATGTTTGCATGCGCAAACACCACAAAATCTGAAAACTTCAAAAAATCCGATAAAAACAGGATACTCAATGTCCATGTAAATGCAGTCAATGAGTTTCAAAAGCAACTGAAGGTTGACGCTAGATAAAAGAGTAGCGGTAATAGCATCCATTGGCGATAAATACACACGATGATCATGGCCATTCATTTGGATACTTCCATGTGAAAAGGACAGCATGAAGTGCTTAGGCCTGTTCCAGATACATAACACACTGTTTTTGTTTTTGTTTGACAGTACGACCTTGAAGTTTGATCTGCGCGGTCAAGGTGCGCGCCGTGCTCCCCCAGGTCTTTGAGATTAGCACTTATTTCACCAGGAAGCACAAAAGACCTCAGCAAATAAAATACGCCTGCTCTGCAGCTAATTGGCTTCCTGGGATTTGAGCGATAGGCAGGGGCTTTGATAATGAGTGACTCAAATGCCTTTGCATTGGCCTCAAATTTTTCAAATAAGGCAAGAGTACATCAAAAAATGAAAACTCTTGCTCTGAGTTTTACAGAGGGAAAGCTGTGGTGGTTGTAATCCAACCCAAATCAAAGTACTACAAGTTGTCAGTCTCAACCTAGGTATACGGATTTGTGCTCTGGTATTATTCATTTCCACTGGGCTTCTCAGCAGGTCTGAGAGTGAGAGAGAGAGAGAAAGGGAGAGAGGGAGAGATAAGACTTGTGTGAGAGATGAGAGTGTGTATATATGTTGCTGAAAGAGTAGTTGCCAGGAGCAACCTGTACGTCAATATGCAGCAAGGCGCATATGCTTCCTAACGGATCACACATTGCAACCACAGTAATCCATCCATGTCACTGGCTGCGTGTGGCTCTGCGGTCTGGACACGTCCCCACCCTCAGTGGTGCAGTGGCGGGCGGCTGGGGACCGAGCCGGGGGAGTCTTTCCCTCAATTTTTGGCCGAGACCCCCTGGGTTCACTCGCCAAATACATACAGTATATCTGCCTCTCTGCTACAGTCATTCATCAAATGAACTGTCAAAATCATTTTAGATCAACATCGGCTGGTTTCACATACTGAAAGGCGTGGTTTGTGGATGTTATTGTGAGCAATACAAAGAGGTTTTTTAGACCTATACTAGAGAAACAGTTATTTTTTTAAGGCAAGACAGTGTACTCCTTTTTTGTGCACTTTCTTTTCATTTTGCTGACTGTTACAGGAATTTCATGGGATTTCAGTACATTTCTCAGAAACTGAAATTGTAAATAAATGTATTGTACACTAGTGACACACAAAGCACAAAGCTTTAAAAAAAATGACAAAGAATGTGTTAATTATGGTTGCAGACTCAAATATGCACCAGTGCACTAGATCTTACTACCTCAGAGGTAAAAAAAATACTTCCATCATGTTTTGAGATAGTATACACACTAAATGCTGCACAGGAACCAATAGCCGTTTTATGCATTAAACATTGTGTTTAAAACCGGGATATGACATTATTACTCAAAAAAGAAACCCCCAAGGCAGATATTAAGCTATGATGTACGACCTCGTGATCTTTTCTGTTCCTACTGAGGTGCCTTCAAAGGACAGCACTCCCATGTCTGTCCAAATCTCCCCTCCAGATTTTCCACCAACTCGGAAAGGTACCATGCAAAATCCAGCTATTTGCATGGCCCCACTGTTTCTGTGATAGGCAAGCCCTATCTCTCTCCAACAGAAACCTCTTTTCATAAAGCTTTAATCTCACACCAATGCTTGTTTTGTCGATGGTGCACAGCCAGGCCATCTTTATGTATCTCGTAGTCTAAATGCCACAGATTTGCTCTGCAGTTGTAATAATAGCAGCCTGACTTGTGGAAGAAATAAAAGTTAATATGGATTTGATTTCACATAAAAGGAAAAAATGGCAAGGTGCAATGGGGCAGATTGCCATGAAAACAATGAATGCAACAATACCTTTTCTAAAATGCAAAAGGTTGCGTATAATACGTGCCTGATTATTAATCTCCCACTCATGAATTTCATTACATTACAACCTGTTATTACGCACATTTGAAATTACCACAAATTGTGTATTAGAGTAACACCATTTACTGCTTCTTCTGTGACAACATGTCTGTCATATATCAAATAAAGGATTAGCCTATAGTACACTCAGTGTACTGAAAGACAGTTTAGATTCACTGTTGTATATAAAACATACTGATGTGACATTTCAAATTCGTAGGCTAGGCCCTTTCTAATCCCCCAACAAGTAAGAGCAGTCAAGCCTGCTGGATTATAATATATGAAGTATGTGACATATTAGTATTATGACATATTAGTATTATGCAAACATAAACATCAAAGTCCAAAACTGTGTTTGTGTGTTACAATGCCTGCATGAAACATTCATCATGTGATCCATCCCTGCTGATGTTAACCCATATACATAAGTCTCCAACCATCCCATTAGGTGTCTATTGACCCACAGGATGTGGCATGGTGGTTCATGTAGATGGAACAGATCAGCATGCATCCATCAATAAAGTGCAGATAATGAAATGCTGCATCATTTTTTGTCCAGGGCTACTCAGAGAGATCCCCCCTCAACATCAAACCAATCGTTAGCTACATATTGCTTGACCGTACAGTCCGGCTCTCAAAGTGGTTTTCCTGTGAATAATAGAGGGGGAAGGCTACATCAGGTATTTGTCTAAAAGCAAAACAACTGTGTGCATTTTCATCCACTGTCGCGCAAATTAAAAACAGACAGTCACCTAATTAAGGGAGGAGCTGTGAACAGCTGTGGGTTCAACATTTTTAATAATACACAATGCATAATAAACTGTCAACAAATGATAATAATAATAATAATAATAATAATAATAATAATAATAATAATAATAATAATAATAATAATAATAACGTAATTTCCATCCCAATGCAAACATGGATTTAACCCCCACCCCCAAACCCCAGCAGATTCATTTCTTAGAGATTTTTTTTTAATGCGAATTTCAAGCACTTCCACTGTGGGCAAGAGCCATAATGGCGTCTCTAAAAGACAACCAAAGGCAAAACAGAGGTCAGGAGTCCACCAGAGTGTTTGAAACCGTGCAGAGCTCAAGCTTGGCCTCTATTGTAAGAATGAAAATTATGCTTCGAAAGGTCTGATGCTACATCTTGAATCTATTTAAATTTTGAGAAACCATCAGTGATCCAAAAGAGCTTTGAGACAAAAGACTGTTAAAAGTTTGAATAGTGCTGATTCTTCCTGACAGTTTAAATAGCACAGTCTTCTCTATTATTTTTTTACAGAACAGAAAGAGAAAAAAAGAAGAATGGTGCTGAATTCACAATCATGGCCTCACTTCAGTGAGTTCTTTGCTCCACTTGCAACACACATATGATCGTTCCAATGAACAATACATTCCCATGACTACATAAAAGCCAATCTTCAACAAGTTCTGCCTTACAGCAAGAAATTAATGTTTACAAGCAAAGGCAGCTGCTGGGCATGAGGATGAGAACATTTGGACAGAGCACATGTGCTACAGGCTAACAATAACCATTCAAGACATACACATCAAACAAGGCTAACTTGGCGTGACAGAGAACATAATGTAGATTGTTGTGTAATTAAGCGATATTAGCTGCCGCATTCCATCATGATCATCAGGAAGGCCTCCAATACAGTAACCGTGGAGATGGAAATGATACAAGACAAAACATCACAAGCGATCCAAGTGCCTCATTTTGGCAGTCCAAGCAAACATCCAGACTACCAATTATTTACTGCCCTAATCTCACAAAGTCTTTGACATCCACCTTGCGTGATCTAAGATGCCGCTGGGGAATATGTAAGGCAGAATAAACTCAAAGAGCCTGTCTGTGTGGGTTCCGTCATGTTCTATCCAGATGGCTAAGCCTTCAAGATTAGACTGTCCAACAAGAGAGGACATGTAGACAATAGCTTGAATCACGCATTTCTGAGACCCCCCAACAAACAAACAAACACACACACGCACGCATGCACGCACACACACACACGCGCGCACACACGCACAGTGGACAGGGGAAGTCAGACTCATCCTGAACATTACCAGAGCACAATAGCACACATTACATTCTTAACAACATACTTTGTGTTTTCCAATAATGACATAGCTGACCATGACTGTAGCAAATGAAAGAGTGGCATGAAGCTCATTTCAGGAGGGAAAAATCACAGCAAATGTCTCAGGGAAGTTAATGGTCAGGACTGATAATAAAATATTTTATGCTCTGCCCTTTTACAGAAGCCAACAGAGATGATTGTTAATGTCTTAATATAAATCTGCTCTGGTTATATATTAGATGGGTTTATTGGGACAGAACAGTTTTGCTGACAGCCCCCAGTCGAGTAGGTCAGAGTCAACCACTTACAACATTAGGTGCTCATCAACAACACTGCAACATGAGCCCATGCAATGTGCACTCTCGTCCATATATTAATATGCATGTCGCTAAATAAGGCTTTCCATAAGGGGATGTGAGCCAACACTCAGACACAGATTTGATGTAATTAGGCTGGGGATCCATCAAATGAATGTGGACCATTCACCCTAAACAACCATAATCTTTACCACCCATTAGGAAAGCTAGATTATCCATGTTCAGTAAGCATACATATTATAAAGGCCATTGACAAAATAAAATTACATCGTCATAATCAACAGGACTTCACAGTTAACCCAGAGGGTCTGAGCCCTTTATAGCATGCTTGACCTACATAACTACAATTTGATACATAAATGTCTAAAGTTGACCACTAAGCAACAGGATTTATTATTATCCCAAATATACATCAAGCTTAAATAAATTATTTGTTTGGATAGTACTATGGGCCAGGAATAGCAAATACTGCCATATGTATTATTATATTCTCTGCTAACCCTTCATAACAAAAGCAAGTGAAAACTGTGGGCAATAAGAAAAAAAGGCTCTGCCGAATAAAAGCACTGCACAAAGCATGACTGATAGTAAGCATATTTTAAAGCAGAAGATTTTTTTTATTATTATTCACAACTTCAGACTTTTCATCCGGCAAATGCTTCCGCTTCAGCTGCTGTGCTTTCTGCAGCCCGACATGGTTATTCATGGCACAGAAAGAGAGAATGTGCTGTATTAACAGGGTGAGATGCTACCTACTGAGTCTGTCCAATTAGTATGGATTCCCTGTATTGAGAGTGACCAAGGATGTGGTCCCTTGGGAATCCCATGCAAATACATTTGACCCAGGCTCCCCTGGGACATTAGGCTGGGCAGCCACCGTGAATTAAAACTATGAGAAGCAACATTTACATCTGACTCTGTTATGGAAAAGAACTGTTCCCCTGCTGTTCATCCCCCAGACCACTGGCTTAACACCAATAATCCTACCCCTAGGAGGACTCATGGGCCTTGCAGAGTCGTCCCCATGGTATGTTGCACCATCATGCAGTTCTCCTCACTCTTAACATACAGTACGTTGTGCAACCGCTCTTTTGGAGTGTGGCCCTGCCAAAAAAACATACCCCAGCTCGGATCCTGCTACAGTTATAGTTTTGGAAATCTTCACTGAGAAGAGCTTGGTGCAGCAACACTTCACATTTCTTTTGGGAAAAAACGGTATGACTAATCTCCTCACTAGGTCTGGGGGAAAAAAAAGTTTCATTTACTAACTGTCACCACTGAGCTCAATGTTTTCACAATGATCCCATCGTATTCAATATATATTCATCAGCTCTTTAGCGACACTCATAAACCTGCTGAAATCCAATGGAGCATTCTAAAACAGTGATTATATTTTAAAACACATCCTTATTGTCAAATCTGAATTAAGAGTGTCATTCTGTAAATATATTAGTATTCAGTACGCCTGAAGAAAGTGGAAACAGGTGACAAAAAAACGCACTGATGAATATTGTATCTGCTAATGAAATTCTTAATTGTGTTTGTTTCTACCAAGCCCTACAATGTCTGCAATTTTTACTGATATTTTAATTTTTTCTCTCAGCACATTCCAAAAGCAAGTTAATCCGCCAGGGCATAATCCTGTTTGAGCAAATTTTTGCCATGCAGTCTGTCAACACAGCTGTCCCCAATTTCTTCACTTACTCGATACCATCTTTGCATACCTTGGTGCAAAACAAAGAATTCTGAGCATTTTGCCGTCTTATAAACCTGACCGGAGTATTCTGAGGCATTTTTCATAGCCCTGTTTTTCTCTCTCTCTCTCTATGTGTGTGTTTATGCATACTGCATAGATTCTGACTTTAAATGGTTAATAAAAGATGATCAAGACATTCTTGTAGACATGTTCAGACATTAAGTTCTGTTTGTTCTGCACTCTTTAACATGGATTTCCTCAACAACCAGCAGTGCCAAACCAACCAAGCTAGTCTCCCATTGGACCGCAACACTATCTCCATAGTACATCTCACAGTGCGCTGAGCAGACTTTACATTTCTGCAAGTATATACATAAAACATGATTAATAGACATTAAGAAATGACAGCTGTGGGGAACTAAGGATTTTCAATTATTGAAACAGAATTAGGCCAAGACAAGCGAGGTCAGTGCTAAATGGCAGCACAGGCCACTGACTATGTCCCCAGCTGGGAGAAGACAAACTCACTGACGACCTTTGTCATATCAGACCATGATTAAAGGCAACATGGCTTCCCTTCTCCCAGCTCTTCATTTGTGGTCAAAGGGTTTTGTATTTGGACTCATGGCTGCCATTTGAAAGGTGTCCAATAGCCACAGGCTAAAAGGCATGTCTTTTCTGGTAGGCAAGGTCTTGTGAGAGAAACAGATCAAGCATCTTTATAAAGACTGACCTTGTTTTGACTAAGAGCAGTCCACATATAAAGCTTTCCACTCTATTAAATACCGCAGGGAGGATCTTAGAAATGACAGATCCACCGCCCTAGGTTTTCTTCTTTTAGTGTGAAATATGATTTGGCCTTAACAGGTTGGGAGCACCGACCTTCATGTCATAAACCTTGTCCTTCACCTTTTCTGATTGATTAAATTAGTCAAGCGCACTCGACAATCTGCTACGAGTCCCCTATTGGCACATCTCTTTTATGGACAACCATAAACCTAAGCAAGGACTGTCTGAAAAAGCACAAAAGTGCAGATATTAAAACTGTTTTTAGGCACACTAGACCCAGTCTGTGCAAAAATGTCAACGCGTGTCACTGAATGGGTTACAGGCGATTACAGTCGGCGCGTGCAGTGGAATTGGCTTCCTGCAGGTTGATGAGAGATAGAAGCATTCACTACTGGAAGAAGGATGCTGTGGCCTTACATTTCTCAGCTGGCGGTGAGGACAGCGCGGCGCTCCCCTGTCCATCTTCATTTCACCTGTGACATTTCAGTGTTTGTTTTTCCTGGGCTTCGCCATAGCCTCGCTCCTTTTCTTTTTTAAACATCAGCGCTGGCGGAGGCCAGAGAGCGTGGCCCTGTCAATCCGCGGCCGTGCTGAAAAAGGGCTCCTGCGCTCGGCCGGCCCAGCCCCACCCCCCCCCCCCCCCTCAAGGAGTACCCGACGTTCACATCTCTGTCACTCCTCATGGCCTGTGCAGCTGACCTACAGCGGTGAGGGGAAAGCAATAATCCCCGCCTCAAAGGGGAGTCCGTTCGACAGCCAGGCCTCCCCTTCCTCTCTCCCTCTCCCATTCCTTCCTCCTCCTCCTCCTCCTCCTCCACACACATGCACAGAGTCTGACAGCCGGGGCCAAGAGGCGGAGGAGGAAGCCACTGCAGCAGCAGCAGCAGTAGCAGCAGCCTATTCCCTGCACATGACATGGATCCCGCCAAAGAGGCAGCACAAAGACAGCAACGATGGATGCCTGAGCTGCCTTCACTTCACAGAGAATTTAATTTGCTCTCTCACAGCTCAGTGGACGGGATATGCACATGTGCACACACACAGACATACACACACATACGATTGGCCTCTGTAGCCCTGTTAGGCTCCTCAAATGAACGACTGACTGAATTAGAATTTAAAACTAAAGAACCGGTCTGGCACGTAAATAACATCATTATGGTGATTGGGGGGGTATGCACTACAATGATGTATGCACTGTATAAGCTAATGAATACGGCAGTGTGGAGATAGAGACCTGTGCAATGGGAGGGTGGCATAAACAACATGCAGCCTAATTCCAGCCTCTGTGCTCAAGCATCTCATACAGTCATTAGCTACTTGGGTTAGAATTTAAAGAAACACGGGTCCTCCAGGGTATCTTGGGTGAGCAAGGCAAACTTTTCCTCAGAATCATCAGTTAGCAATTCCTTTTATTGCAGCGCATAATGAATTCTTTCTACTTTTTAATGTGATTATTCCACAAAGTTTAGCAGCAAGAAAGCAGAGGAGAGTACATTTATCTACAGTTAATCATCCTGTGTTTAAGATGAAAGTCCCCCCCCCTGCAGAATTAATTTGGGCTTTTCTCAAGCAAGGAGTTCTGCTGGACTGCAGTGGCGTGAAGACACATTTAGCCCTGATTAACAACAAACATCAGTGACGCTGAATGTGTAATAAGTCAGACAGTAACCCACAGCATTAATGCTACTACACTCACTGCCACTTTCCCTTGCATTCGCCATGAGAAACTCGAATAGATATTACTGCAATTATATACAGTCTCTAATGCAGCAGTCACAGTTTCAGGCTGATATAATATCCATAATCAGTTCATGCACTCTGCTTAAGATTCCAACAGAAACATGTAGAAATCAGTCAACATTCGGTTGTACTTGGCATGATGTCTCAATTGCCTAAGGATTATTTCTGACCTTTGTAATACTTCCCAGATTGTCAGAGTAGGTTAGAGACTTACATTTCATCTGGTCCAATTTGAAGCACTTTAACTATTCTCATTTAGGAATCAATCAGGACACATACCTCACGTTCCTCTACACATACACAAAGTAGGATTCTTTTTGCACTGTGGGTGGCCACAATACATAATCGGATTCAACTGGATTATTAACAATAGATGGGGAGTCCTAAAATGGTGGCACTGAAGGTAGAGTGGATCCATCTCCCTAAACAAATATAAACCAAGATGAATTCCACCAATTACTGGCTTGCGGTTTCTTCATTTCGCATATCCCCCTGACAAAACTCTGCAGATTTAACACAGAGAGCTAAATGGAAAAGCTATAGCAAAGTGTGATAACCACAGCTAGAGCACCCGAGGGAATAACATTTTTCAGATCCCTCCATTCTTTGTGTATTTCTGAACATAAATCTGTCTCGCTTCAGCTGTTTGAGTGCTCAGCATACCAACTTTCTTGACAGACTACGGAGACTGAGCAGTCCAGGGAAGACCATTAAATGGAGCAAACATGACCTTCCATTTAGCAGATTACTCTCATCCCGCGACCCACAGCCATTTCGGGGGAAAAAATCTGTGCGTCCAAACGCACGCCATGTCAGAATCAATAAGCACTGTTTGCGGAGTACTGCTCGCCATGAGAATGAATGAGAGACTCTTAGTCTTCATCTGGCAGGACATCAGTGAAAGCAAGCAGCAAATGAAGACAGGTGTTTGAATATGCAGATGCTGGCGGAGCTGCCATCACACACTGACTGAAGTCTGCTTCCTCATTCTGAGAGATGATTAAGCTGCTTGTGAAACTTGTGATTTCTTTTCCATTATTAACAGCAATCTTCTGTGCATCACTAGCTGTTGCTTCAGCTACCATGTTAAAAAGCAAAGTGTGAGGACAGACTTTTTTTTTTATTTCACAATGAATTAGATACTGTGATTATTACAGTTATTAGATTCAAGGTACTGCTCTTTATGCAGACTGAGAGATAAGATTAATCTTACTTTAAGCTCCAACTCTGGAGATCATAACCCCAAGATCTCTTTAAGGGAAAAAATCATTACTACAGCTTAACCATTTGATAAGAAGGCGTTCATAACTTTTCAGTGAGCCCGAATGGAAGTTAGTCACAGTTTAATTTTAATTGAATGACCCGTTTAACTCGTCTTGTCAACTATGAGCAGCTTCGGCCATCTTTTGGATGTCGGTGGGCATGGATTACGTATGTCCCTGTAATTGCCCATTCACCATGACCCTCATCCTATTTTGTTTGCTAAAATGGGGTTTAATTGCCTGGAAAGAATGTGATGTCTACTTTGAGTATTTTATGCAGCATTTATTAGCCGCCGAAAGAGCTTGGGAACCTACGCCCACAAAATAAGATAGCATTGCTGAATGATTCCTCAGGGTTCTTTTTGCATTAAAAGAACAGATTTGCTGTTGTTTTTTGCAATGTTAACACATTCAGAGAATAATATTAATTCAGTTGGGATATGCAGTCTATTGTCTCAATTTCATTATTTTCAATTTAACATTCACAGTGAACATGAGGTTTGTATTAGGACGAGGAAAACAATTTGTTAAAACAGACAAAGTGTGTGAAGAAGTTTATGAGGCGGGTGACGAGAGGTGTCTATGCTGTTGAATAAACGTGCTTGTATGGTGTTAGTTGCGGGCAGGGGACGCTAGGTACATGAGGCCAAAATCAGATAAAACGCTGAGCACCTGCGTATCCACTTTCACATTTGTGCAGCTCCTCAGGAAACCAATAAACACACAGATTGTATCACTGTCCCCAAAAAACCTCATCCCACCAAGCTTGGGGTTTCATTTTTTTTGTGTCGGTAGCGAGGCCTCACTTTGTTACAAATGGTCTCATTTTCCTTCTCAGCCATAAAGACACTGATGTAGCTCCAGAAACAACACCACTCAATCAATTTTCACTCAAGTGCCCTCTGACAGCGCTCACTGCCCGGCCCAAGAACTGTAAACAACAGTGATATGATGGCTTCTGGTGCCACCGGTCAGCTGAGACCCTCTCAGCCCCTAACAAATTGAAATATCGACTCCTGGGGAATGAATTCACATTTAACCGGACAAGTTGCGTCACAACGTAGAGTAGCCCTTTCATGGTCCATTTTCGGCATGCCATAAGATGACAGTGACAGAAAATTCTTTATCTTATTGTGCTCACTTAGAGCTGTCTAAGGACACAACAAACAAATCAACTCACTGCAATCCAACAGCTAGCAAATGCAGGTGACCGCTTACGTAAGGCTGCAAGATTTCCATTATCTTAATGTTATTCAAAGGTCAGAGCTTGACTTCAATTAACTTTTTTCTCCCTTACAATAACAGAAGTAAAATGATATTCAAGTGTACTTAAAAAGTGATCTTCAAGTGTACTTAACTATGTGTCATATACATTTCTTGACATACCTGTTCAAGTACACCTTTCATAATATACACGATTATGAATAACTTGTACCATATATCTATTCAGATTGTTGTAGGCACATGTACCAGAGGTCAAAGCTGAAAAGTCGGAGTCGAAACCTATAAACTGGGCTGCATATCATCCAAAGCAAAGGCGACAAAAACAAAGACAGCAATGAGCCTGGGCCAAGGATTACAGAGTGCAAACAAAGCTCTAGGAAGCGTTAATAGTGGCCAGTGGCACATAGCCCACTACCGCTGCTTTGATCCCCCAGCCCCCAAACCTCCTCCTCCTCCTCCTCTTCCCTGATCTCCACCAGACAGTAATCGAGTCAGGATGCTGACAAGCCCAATCTGCTCCGAGTGAGTGCTGAGTGTGCGGAGTTTGAAACCCACGCCATGGGAAACTCCCTCAAAGTGATTCTTTAACATTTAGACCTTCACCAGATGCCCATCCGCACTCACCGCTCACCGGAAAAAAGTGGAGAAAAACCAATTAAAGTTAGAACAGTCATTTCTGTGGTGGGGCCTCTGTTCCATCAATGAAACAATATGCGTCCATTGATTAGGCTTTGAAGTGGGGTTTCTCATTAATTGTGTCTGTATTATTTATTTCCTGTACTGCTCGGGGATCCTGTAATAGAGCGGCCATCATGCATTATTCTGCGAGGCAGGCGAAATGTACTTTTACAGATATTCCCAGAGATTCTTACGGCAAATAATTCATTCAGTTAAAATCCTGCTGGTTCGCCCAGCAGTGAGAAAACTTGTTTGATAATGCAGACCTCAGGTATGTGGGTAATTCTACCTTTCTATCAACAGCTAGACTAAATAGATTTCTCTTACAGGCTGTTGTTTCCCCCGGCACTCGCTCTTTTGAGCAGTGCTTACAGTCTGAATAATTAAAATAATATCCATGGCCTCTGTTCTGACTAGAAGCAATGGCATAAAAAAATGCACAGAATTCCAAAATGTTACAAGGCAGCATTGCAGAGAAAGTGAAGATGAGACAGGCTGTGCTGGAGCTCCTGTAAGGGCTGGCCATAGAGTAGTGGGCCAGGCAGATGGGCTTGGGGGGTGGGGGATGAAGTCTCAATACTGTTACAGTTGGCAGTGGCAGCTTTTCATGGCGCAAACACCAGCCATGGTCCTTAATACAAATGGATGAGTAAATTTCAGCTCTGTGTCTCTCTGTGCTACCTCTCTCCAAAACAGGCATCCAAATATAAAAACAAGAAAATTAAAAACAAGTGTTTCAGATTAGAAATTAAAATGTTTCCCCCGTGGCACTGGGGTGGATTTGCTGTGTCTGGCCCACAAACATCAATGGATTAAGGTCACTGAAGGGGTTTGCATTTCTTGATGGCAAAAGACTGTACTTTTATTATCTACTGTACTTTGCTGACAAGCGACCACCACTTGGTGCTATTTTTACCCTCTCTGAATATGACTCACAGAGTCTCTGGATTTGTTGCATCTTTGCATCTGTCGAGATACTGAATTGGATGTAGTAATAGTGGATACGGAGGTATGGCTTTGTTTACTGGCAACAGTAGCAATTCAGCCGTGCATACGTGAAATACAGTGAGCGATACAGATCCCCTGTGAATGTAATCAAATCAATGGCAATGCTCCACACAGATTCACCTTGCCAGATCTCATTCGCTCAGAAGGGACGAGCGCACTCCTGAAGCCTCAATTCAGGTCAGTTAAATACACAACTGAGGCACAACTGTGACTTCTGATGTTATGCGACACACAGTTCTGTTTTCCTCCCCAGGGAACACTGAACAAAACAAAGCGCTGAAGGTCAAAGTAGACAAAAAAGAAGGAACATGTACGCATCTATTGGCTTTATAAGGGGACTAACAATCAGCAGTTCAATGCAGAATGTAGAAAAATCTCAGACGCTTGCATGGTAACAGAAGCACACCATTGCAACACGGCTGATACATGAAATGAGACTAAATGACACGCAATTAAAAGAACATTAACAAAGGGAAGAATGTGTAAACCAAAGGATGAAATAGCCTTTATTATGTAGCTGATAGGCTAAATGGAATGGAATGCATTGCTTTTTCAGTGCAGTAAATGTGTACTTCCTCTGCACACACACACACACACACACACACACACACACACACATACACACATATATTTAATAGACATACAACTTGGAACAATCTAGTTTGTGTTCTGCTAGTTTCATTTCTGTCTTTTCCAAATGTCACAGTGCAAATGGTACCAAGGTCACTTCTCATCACACTCCGGCAACATGGCACATTTCTGCAGTCCACTCGCTTTGTGATTGTTCGAGGTGCCACCGACGGCAGGGCTCGAGGTCAGTCTTAACGAACGTGGGCATTCGCACCGTCCAGGCACAGCGCTGAGCAGCAGCATCATCATGAGTCTACATTAAAAATTAATGGCTGCCAGTCAAACAAATAAGCTCCAATTATGGCCGCAGAAAGAGCACTCAGCGCGTGCACAAATGGCCATTTTAAGCGTTTCAGTAGAGGACAGTTTACCTTATGGCCAGTTCATTATAGCTACATTTTTGCATATTGAAAAACTGTTAAGAAAATAAATCATATGTGTTTAAACAACTGCAAAAAAGGAGATATGTGAGAAACAAGAATGACACCCACATTTGTATTTGGAGATAGACTCAAAGTAGATGCTCTTGTGTTCTGTGCAAGAACTCTGATATAGCCATGCAGAAGGAACCTTCATATGAAGAGGATCTAAATTCAAAGATCTTTAAGAACAGCATTGAAAAAGAGCTCATTTAAATGTGCGGGCCTTTGAACACAACTCTGCAGCCTTATTGTGTGTCCTGCTTAGATATACTAAGCTTTTCCATGAAAAGTATAGCAAACAGTGACAGTTTGAGAGGATAGGCAGTACTGTACTGCTACAGCTGTCTTTTTTTGCTTTTAAGCTATATTTTGCAAAACATCTGGACAGCTTATGTTTCAAATAGACCTCTGTGTGTTTCCAAAAATGCTGTGACTA
Organism: Alosa sapidissima; assembly: GCF_018492685.1. Taxonomy (NCBI): domain Eukaryota; kingdom Metazoa; phylum Chordata; class Actinopteri; order Clupeiformes; family Clupeidae; genus Alosa; species Alosa sapidissima. The sequence goes on along the minus strand of NC_055961.1, from coordinate 36,038,021 downwards.
TTGCAGTATGATCCAATCAAGCAGCAATCAACAATGACCTTGTCACATTCACAGTAGTAAATCCTCACAAAATCCTACTTCCCAAATATTCCAGCATTACAACAGCCTTTCTCTTGATGGCACAGCCTTAGGTATTCAGGTTTAAGCACATTACTTCACCAAATGGGATTGCATGGAAGCACTGGGTTGACTTAAGATTAAGAAGAAAAAATGTCAATGCACAAGCTGAAATCCCATTCAATCACTCCTCAATGCAACAGCAAGATAGATCTCATCACAAGTCCAAGGATTCACTTCAAAAAGGGGTGACAGTCTCACGGCATGTGTTCAACGCTGACATCCACTTAAAAGTGTGACGTGTGCGGTAAGCAACTCATGTAGGTTGTTTTTTCGTTTTGCAAATGACTAGCAGCGGCACATAAAAGCCTCGCTTTAAAGAGCCCGGCACAGAAGAACACGTTGGTCTCACTCGCCACTTGCCAAAGCAATCAGGCATCGGCCAAGCGGTTCAGCCCGCCAAGAGGACCTCGCAGCCTTCCAGAGGGGGCACCGCAGGGCACGCTCACCGTGCGACCCGCCCTGATCCGAGTCTCGCCGGCACCTTTACACTTAATTAAAGAGGTAGGGGAAGCGGCAATCGTCACAAACACACACACACACACAAACACACACACGGGTGATGACTCCTGCAGGGATGGCTCGTAAGAGGAGAAAAAGGAAGAAGGAAGGAAGGAAGGAAGAAAAGAAAACAACCCCTCAGTATGCAAGACACCTCCAGAAGAAACGTGACTCGGGATTTGGCGGAAAAGGTTAAGCAAAGGAGGCGAATTACTTTAATTCAGCACTAAATGGATTTGCGCACGTTGTGTCACATGGTCAAGCCCGCACATGGGCTTCCTTGCTTCTCTCCCTCTCTCCCTCTCTTTCTCTCTCCCTCTCTCTCTTTCTTTCTCTCTCTCTCTCTCTCTCTCCCTCTTTCTCTCTATAAAAGAGGGAATAAAAGACTGAGCTGAAAAAAAAAAGCTGGCCCTCTCGAGCGCGCATTCAGAAATATGAAGCACAGCATTTCAATCCTTTTAAAGGGAGTGTGCAACTTCTTAACGGGACCTCTAATTGCACCACCGAGGATAACTTCTGATCAGCAAGTCCTCTGACAAGCAAGAGTCTCAGCAGGTCATTACCACTTCAAAGGGGGGGGGGGGGGGGGGGGGGGGCTAAACCAGAATTCTCTTGTACATTAAGGAGAGCACACAACTGCAGTTCTGCACAAGTTCAGCTGGCTTGGTCTTACCATCAACATATGAAATATAACAGAATACATTGCCTATTTTTCCCCCTCACAGATGTGTGGCATTTCGTGTTCTGTATCAATCTCCGGATGGCTAAGGCTTCGGGCTTGACCTGTTTTGAACGATTAATTTTCCGATCTTTCTGACCTCTTTTTTTAACTCCCTCCTCCCGTACCGCTCGGTGGCAAAAACAGGAGAGTCATCTGCTACGGTTTCCCAGAGGTAGAGATCAAATCTCTGATGACCCCCGTGTAAACAGCGGGCCTGCTGATGAAGCGATAGCCGCCACACTGCTCTTATCTGTGTACAGCTGTATGGGCAGAGCTCACATGTTGTTTTTTTTGCTCTTTTGATTTGCCGTTGCGACAGCGCGGCACGTTCCTCCAAGTGAAGCCGTGTGGCGGTTAGTATTCGCTACATGCCTGCAGCGCCATGTGAGGCCTGCACAGGAGCCATCCTGCCAGCCGTGTGTTACAAGCCATTTTCAAAACGTAGGCTACACAAGACAGCTGTGAGTTAAAAAAAAAAGAGATAGCACAGATGTGACTTTTTTCTTCCTCTTTTACTAATGGCTAATCCTCTACACCGCACCAAATGTGTGTAGACGGGCAATGGTGAAATTAAGGCTTGGTTTCCGTCAATCCAATTGTGGCATGGCTCATTCAGATTAGAAAGCGATGACAGTTAAAACATATGCATCCCTGTAATGGCCACAAAAATAGATGGATTGCTGAAAAAATCTCATCAGACAACAGGCGAGTACTCTAAGCGGTGTTTGACATCCCATTCACTCTGATGTTTCGGCACAATCCATTAAACTGACACCTTTCTTTGAAATGAGATGTGCAACTCTCAGGAACAGAGATTAGAATTCCAAAGATGACAGTGTATGATTAAACACTCCCGATTCAAATAGTTGTGAGGTGGGAATGTCAGCTGAAGGGCAGCTATTATGCCAGTTTGAATGTGTAGGATAACGGACTCATGTCAGGAAATTAGACAAATGTGGACATCAAGTGCTAGGTGCAATAGGGAGATGGAACATAGGAACAAAAAGCCAAAGAGAACAAAGAACAGAATGCCATAAATGAAGCCATTGCACTATGTCACCTGCGCAGGATGGGACGTTAATGCTGGAGAGAACATTCTGTCTGATAAATACATCTGATATCTTAGTCTAAACTAAAACACAAAACAGATTGAACATATTTTCTGTGATCAACCAAGAGGGTTATAAATAAATTACTTAATTCTCTGTTGTATCTATGTTCTGCAGCATATCCTAAAGATTCCTTTGAACAAAGTCCTTAAAGTGATAAAGAGCAGGTATTAAAAGTAATTAAAGTGAACCCAACTTCACACAGGGATGAGTGAATGAGTGAGTGCTTTTAAATCCTCTTTGGCAGGAGTTTCAAGAACAGCAAGGAAGCCTTTCCTGATGCATTCCAATTACCTTTAATCAAGAGCTCAAAGGAAAAACGAACTATTTTGTCTATAAATACAGGCAAAATGTTTGATGCCTTTCCAAAAGGTTTCATCTTACGGCTGAATTTTACCTTTATGGTTTTAGATAGTTCAACCCCATCAGTGACACAAAGCCATGGTAGAATTTCTTTAATGAGCTCACAGCCTTTTAAATTTCTTTTGTTTTTTTATCTTCCAATTATCTTTCTACTTTTAACCTCGCAACTCTAACTCAATGAAACTTTGTGTGCTAGATAAATGATGAACAGGCAATTAGAATTACTTACCTACTCACACAGAACCGAGATCCAGATTGCAGGTAGCAGCAAGGGAGTTCACAGGGGAAACAAAAGAAATAAACAACGATTAGATTGCTGAACAAAGTTGATGACATTTCAAAACAATAATGCACAGAGTAAGGTAGCTAAATAGCAACAGAATACCCATTAACAAAGTGCATCATGGAGATAACCCTTGCAAAAAAAAAAATCAAAGCAACCTGAAACTGGAGACAGGACTGCATGTGTATTTGACAAACACATCTCCATGTTGGATGCATGCAAATCCATTGCCCTAGGGTCCCGATGTGCAGCTGCAGGACTAAATGTTGGTCAAGGAATGTCAACTCCAAAATGTGTATCATTCATTCAGATTTGTGTTATGGGCTATTTTAGTCGTGATGGATACGTCTAATGAACTGGAGACCAGGAAGGCAGAACCACATGTTCTGATTTGGAAAGGGCAATAAGAAACCCCCCCTGTGAAAAGCATCATCGTGTGCTGTAGTTGCCAAGGTTGCGTAATACAAAGGACAGTCTAGTAGAAAGAAATAGCTTCCCACAACATTTATAGGACACTGAAGAGAAAATCTGGTGAAACGGCTATGTGGCAAGGCCTGGATTAAACAGACGAAACGGCTATGTGGTAAGGCCTGGATTAAACAGACAAAACGGCTATGTGGCAAGGCCTACACTGTAGATTAAACAGACGAAACGGCTCTGTGGCAAGGCCTAGATTAAACAGACGAAATGGCTCTGTGGCAAAGCCTGGATTAAACAGACAAAATGGCTATGCGAAGGCCTGGATTTAAATTGGTAAAATGTCTTGTCTTCACCGTGGGATAGTGAGAAACGTAATTTCGATCTCTTTGTATGTCTGGAACATGTGAAGAAATTGACAATAAAGCTGACTTTGACTTTGGATTAAACAGAAGAAATGGCTCTGTGGCAAGGCCTAGATTAAACAGAAGAAACGGCTCTGTGGCAAGGCCTAGATTAAACAGACGAAACGGCTCTGTGGCAAGGCCTAGATTAAACAGAAGAAACGGCTATGTGGCAAGGCCTGGATTAAACAGACGAAACGGCTATGTGCCAAGTCCCTTTTCTGGTTTGTTTTGGATGAACTAGAGTGGTGGACACCGAAATTTTGACGATGGGTCCTGTCTCGACTTTTCTGACACGTTTTGAATCGCCTTTGACTACTTCAGAGTGGCTGCCTATGGGCATGCACAAACATGTCCTTAAAACAACCCTTAACATTCGTTTTCAAAACTGTGCAACTCACCGAGTGGTTAATATGGTAGGCACTCTTTGTACTCCTCTGTATACTGCACCCTTTTGGGCCAAGCTGAAACAGGCGAGGTTGGCTATAATGACCATTATCACACAAGAGACCCAGGGGCTGCAGTGCAAGTAGGCTGTTCTGTAATGTATGGGTAAGCACCTTTCAGGAGTTATTGAGGAGTTTGACATAAACATTTACGGTACTTGTCTATTTGCTTGAACGGCTCTCAGAACAATAGGCCTACTGTTATGCTGTTATCAAATCCTAGGTTGCGTGCCAAACAATACCAGTCACCCTGGTAGAATGTTTTTTTAATGCATGTTATACGTCATGTCTGTATTGCCTGTGTTTTCTGAATTGACCCCGTGTCTGGCCATAAAGGTGATGATGTGACATGATGATGATGATGATGATGACTAAGTCAAGCAGTGTCCAGTGTCGAGCATCCAGTTCAATAGACACTGCACTCCATTAAAACCTGATGGAAAAGTCAATTCTATAAAACCGATAATAACCTCAAATGCCCATCTACTACTAACTCTGACCACAAGCACCAAGTCTAACACTCAAAAGGGGTATTATTTGGTCAAATGTGAACAACTGGAGCATATGCAATTCACATTTAAAGCCTGTCTATTTGTTAATTTGTAACTATGCATCTGCTTTATTTGACCAGATTAGAAAACCTTCATCCCCTCCCATCATTTTTGTAATCATCTGGAGCTAGAAATGAGGTAGCATGTCGGAAATAGAATCTCCGCAAAAATGCAATAATTGAGGGATTGAGGGATGATCACAACCAACTCTACTACAATATTGTGGATGAGGAAAATGTATTCTATGTACAGTACTAGCTACACGGATTTACATCCATTTTTCCTTATTAGCCTAATGCAACGGTGAGACTAAGTGACTAATCCTACTTTTACAAGCAGAAGATTGCACAGCCTTTCTGGGAAAGATCATAATTTCAATGTTCTGCTCATAATCCCGTATCAACTAAAAAGCTTTCTAAAACATACCTGCAGAAAGTGAATGCATAAACTTCTGAGCAGGCCCACTTTCCTACATGTCTCTAAAATAAATGACTACACAGATTATCCGACTTAAAGGATCAGTCCGATACATCAGCCATCCTGTCGATAAACCACAAGCTATGGCATACGCGAAAGATAAATGTTAAAAAGCTCTTTTCTAATCAAGCAAGGATCCTAAAGAGACAAAATGGATGCCAGACATCCATAGTAATAAACAATCTCAATTTGAATGGTTACCCAACCAAAAAAAATGTCAATAGCTGATAGAAAGAGTCCCCATCTCCCCTGTCTGTTGAGTACGCCGTTAAACCACACCTAGTTCAAACTGCTCCATTTCCAATTTACAAAGGTCAAAGCAATGTCATACTTAAACAAGCCCACTCTTTTAAGTCAGTCGAGAGGATAGAGGCTACATATGGCTTATTTACTAATTAATTTTGCTTGAGGCATTGCAGACCCACAGAAAAGAAAACAAAGTATGGATGTGAAAATGTCTGGAGATCAGACAAACATTGTGAGGCATATTAAAAACTAGTAGGCTATATTAATTTGTTCTGTGGCTGCTGTTTGTAGTAGCTGGCCAAACACCAAGGTGTTATGACCATTTTCAAGTTTTTATTATATTTCATACTTGCACACATCTTGCCACTCCATAGCTTACAAGGGTCAACCACCTATAAAAACAATACTCAATCCCTGACATTAAAACAGAAGCTTCTGGCAGTAAACTCAGTCAATGCTTTGAGTGGGCTGAAGCAAAATAACTATGTTTTGTTGTTGTGCTTCTTTTTTACAATGTATACAAGGAATACCTAATACCGATGGATAAACTATAATAATAATAATAATAATAATTAAAAAAACATGTTAGCATGAAAATATGGCACACAAGCACAACATACAATATTTGTATATTAACTGAATGGTACTTGTTAGAGACTACTGCTTGATGGATATATGGTGTGCAGGGTACTATTCTGAGTGGAAATCCAGATTACTTTAACGCATGCACACACGTATCAAAACATATCTACCTACTGTCTGCATTGATGGTGTCAACAAAATAAAAGCTGAAGCCACCGAAGGCAAAGCATTGAAATTGAATTCCACAGTAGCCGTGGAGACAGTTGGGGGAAGGCATGGAGGCCTTTAAAACCTAGAGCCATGACATCATCTCGAGTTTGGCACCAGACACCCCTCTTGAGAAAATGGGAGTGCTCCAATGGCAGCAGTGAGCCAGGTTTTTAGCATTCAAACTGTGTGCCTGCAGCCTCTCTCTGTGATCCGGGCCCATCAGCCAAGAGCTGATCAATCAAAGCTGAGAGAAACCTAAATATACTCTTAGGGAAAAAAATGTAATGATCCAGCCCTCTTCTTGGAAAATGACCAAAATGCCTGTCTTCAGCAGAAAATAAATTTCTATATACGCAGGACCCATTTAGAAAAAGGTTTCAAGGCATGTGCAATACAACTGTGACAAACTGAGGAGAAAGGACAGGACAGGTCTGAAATAAATGCACTACATATTTTTATGCTTGCTGTATGATGTCTTAATTCCACATTGCCTTTAATCTTTGGATTCCACATCTGCGATGACACTTTAACGAACTGTGTATCAAGATATTATGTCATATGTTGTTTTACTGCTCTTCACACACAGTCTTTCATGACCATATCCTGTAGACAGCCCTTTGATTCATCTCAACAAATAGGAGATCTGCAGACTGCATGGCTTCCTTTCCCAGACGACATTTGCATAGTGATCATCCTGACCTCCACTTCAACTGCCTGCATGAGGCATTACTAGGGGAGGACTTCATTCCATCACCAAACAGTGACAAGACTTTCTGTAGTGATAACCATTAACGGAGGAAAATAAAAAACAACCAACAACCGCTCGGCTCAGACAAAGTCAAATTTGTTGCTTCGTTTGAAGAGTGCAATCACTCAAAGTAAGTGGTGTTTGTCTTTTACTGGGGAGCGAAAGGAGATACAATCAAAGTAAATGACCACGGGAGCCATTTCAGGCGAGAGAAAAAGAGAAAGATGACTATAGTGAGAGAGAAAGAGAGATAGAGAGAGCAAAGGAGGTGGCGGGCTAGCGGAGGACCACAGCACGGGCCTTTAAGCGCTCACGGCTCGGCCAATCCTAGCCCTTTAATTACTGCCGCAGCAAGCGGCGATTCGTGCAAGTTGGCTTCTGGGTGGCTCAACTTCCCCCCTGAATTAATGATCCACTGGCACCCTCGACAAAGCTGGGCCACACTGTGAGGTAGATGACCATTTATTTTCCGTATGAGTGGCCATTTATACATATCTGAGGCTGTGGGCGCAGGATGCAATAAGCAATTGACCATAGTGTGCTTTCGCTCTGGGGTTTGTGCTTGTACAAAAAAAAAAGGTAGTCCGCTGACAGTGTATTCTACAAATCTCACCATGAATTAAATGGATCCTCAAAATGCCTGTTTGACTGTAACGGGGTAATTGTACTTTCATGCACTAGTTGACTTCAGTGATGTCGCAATACACTTGTAAAAACCCTTGTCCTTCTCTTCTGCAAATCAACACTCTCTGTAAAAGGTTGAGACAGTCTTGTAGTAAAACATGCAATGGACATAGCACCTCCTCGGGGCAACACATTTGCAGAAACCAGGCCACACCTGATGAAACATAAGAGTTCAGCACTGAAGCATTAAAATGATACATCTAAACAACCCGACCATGCTGTGGCCATTCCACCAGGTGGTCAGGTTGCTACACTGCATGAGCGAGCAGAGTAAAGACCACCAGCCACCTGAATATAAAACAAATTCTCCTCATTACTGCCCATTTACCGTTGCCTTTCTTCTTAAGAGCAACAGGGAGGACAGGGAGGGCCCTCAGAATGGCAATAACCTACTGTGCCACAGATCAGGCATCCTTTATCATTAGTCGCTGCAATAATATTGCAGCCCCGTAATGATCCTTCCGGCGGACTCACTTTCCACTTCCACCATTGGAAAAGTGATAAGGAAAAAGGGAAAACACACACACACACACACACACACACACACACACACACACACAAATAAACACACACACACACACACACACAAATAAACACACACACACACATACACACACACACAGAGAGATGCACACACACACGAAAATATGCCGGATGGATGTGAATTATTCATGGCTTTCATTACAGGGGCCATGTGTGGAGCACTGCGCCTCACATCATCTCCACGTGCCACTAGCTCCATGTCAACGTATCAGCGATGAGCCTTTAATCTGCCACATTATTAGACGATGACGTCTCACAGGATACAATTTGGCTTGTTAATGCCATGGTTGTGGCTTCATACTGATGAAAACAATCAGGCTTTCGTGAAGATGATGATTTTTTTATGGATATAACCCTCTTGTTTCTTGATGGTTAAAAATAAACTGGAAAAATAAATCACAAGAAACTTCCCCAAGCACTTTGCCCAAACTGATAATCATAGGGAGCCATTAGATAATGGAAAAATAATGCACTGTGGTAATGATAGAAAATATTTACTGGAAATGCGGGTGACCTGATTGAATATGTCTGATATGAGCACTGTTGATAGAAATCAATGACGCTTATCCTTTGTGGCTCTACTACCAATGGTGCCTATGGATTTCTAGGTCTGTTCACAAGATCAATCACACAGTGCGGGTAAATGAAACTCAATATATAAAGCTACACCTTGCAAGTTGATTAAAACCCTGGGTGTTCCCAAGTCTTTAGCACTGTTAGCCATGCATGCTCTCCAGGGTTTGTTTCATATTTAACAGGACGGCGCGGTCGATGGCATCACGTTGGCGGGAGATTGGAGTGGAAGTATCCTAAATCAGCATGGTGGAGAAGAAGCCAATTGGCTGTCGTAAATCAGAGAGAAGGTGTGTGCGTGTGTGTGTTGGCAATGCAGGACAGTCTGTGCCAGTATGTTATCCACTATTGACGCCGTATTCTCTGCAGTGAAATAGATCTGTCAGACCCCAGAGTTTCAAGGCTGCTTTTATAAATCCAGTGCAAAGAAATGTATGGAAAAAACGCTTTAGGTCAAGGGCGTTCAAATGGTCCCCAAATTAACAGTGCCCTTTAAATATCACAGACTCTCACTGAAAGACTATAATGAAATCCAGTTAAAATCTCATCACTGAAAGTCTGTTTTCTTTGTGGAGGCGCACAGATGAGCTGTGCCAATCCCACAGCTGATGACCAAGAAAATGCCCCTAAATGTTGCAGTTCTCAAACTACACACGCCTACAAGCCAAGCGATGACTTGCCATCCTTGAAATAGAAAGCTTAGAGAGGTTGGAGTTTATTGCTCAGGCTGAGGCTTCTCTTCCGCAGCGTCCGACCATCAAAATCCACTCCCCTAACTCAGCTGGCACCTTGATCGATGAACGTCCTATGAACTCATTTCTGGAGTTTGCTCCATGTTCTTAAGCCCATGTACCCAATCATACAGCACTCCCTGGTGAGGCAATCCTGCAGCTTAAAAACGCTGTCCTAAAATGGTGCCATACCTCCTATTAGTTCCTGAATTAAAAAATGAATTACTTATGTATCTCAGGATATTCAGCCAAACCTATTTTTCTTACATGCGACAGAAACCGCAAGTGTCTTTCAGATTAATCTCAGGAAAACACATGTAAAATGTATATTTTCAGTGACGTGAAAAAGTATTCAACACCTCTGAAAAATACCTGCACATCTCAGTCCCAACCCCAATCAGCACTTAACATTAGCTGCTTTCAGACCTACGTGTAAAACTGCATGTTCTGCGGATGTCTCAAGCAGTTGGGCCATATATCTTACACTGTTACACTGCTCGTAGTATTTCCGACGGACATTATGTAAATCAGCTTATGTCTGAACGAAGCAAAGAACATGCGGAGATTCTGTTCATGAATGTGTTCAACCACGGAGATTCTGTTCATGTGCGTCGGTGTCGTTCACACTGTAGTACATTTCTAAAAGCTACTTATAATCAAAGTACTGAAATCAAAATACATGGTAGAAAATCCCTTTGCTCCAGTCTAGAAGTGAAACAGTCAGAGTTTAGAACTAGCTTGATGAAAATGCAGTCTGGGAATACATAGATTCTCAGTAGGATTTTAATCAAGACTTTGACTGAGCTTTGATTTCTCAAATATCAATATGACTTTTTTGGGTGTTATTTTAGCCTTATGCTTGAGGTAAATAACCTGTTGGTAAATAATCCTGCAACAGGACTGCAACAGGGTCTCTTGAGATGTTGTATAGAATCGATTAACATCCATTCTCTTTTCAGTGTAATCTCTGGTATATTTCACAACTGGAATGGTATTTCCTGAGGCAGTGGCAGTATTTACACCACATGTAGCATTTTGAGGATCAGACAGAAAGTTCTGTTTCTGTCTCACATGGCCATTAAAACCCTTTACCACATCTTAAACAGCCCCCATACATGTTTAAATGTGGATCTTCTAATCTAGAACAATGACTCCAACACCTTTACCACAGTTCCAGCCACTTCTGGGCTAGACTGATGGTTTCCCTCACTAATTAATATAATCTTGGATGGTTGGTTTGGGGGACTGCCTTTTCTAGAAAAAAAGAACCTTCCACATTCTTCTTTGATGCTTATGCTCAATTGATTATCAAAATGGATATTTTCTTGGTGTTTCCCTCACTTAACCATTTGAATCACCTTATCTCATCAGTTTCCCTCTGTTATTTCACAAAATTGTTATCCAGGAGATCTCTACACTAATCACTCATTGGTATATCTTACAATTCGTTATGGTCACATAAGTGACAGCTCTGTGTCATTCACTTTATTACAGAACAATCAAAATGGGCCTGGATATTTGCAAATAGTGTGTTTGTAACGGATGCCAGCTAGCTTAGCTGTGCTTGTGGAACGTTGGTAAACCTCACTCCCCGACGCCTCAAGAGTGCTGCTGGCATGCGAGCCTGGGCTATTGGCTCATTTGTTAGCGCGCTCGCCTCCCGATCCGAGGGCTGCTGTTCCGCGGGTTCGAGTCCGGGCGTGTGCAAGGCTGAATCGCACAGGTTCAACACAACGCAGGTTACATGTTCATAGGGGGTCAAATTCCTTCGCAAGCCACAGCAAATTGCAAAAAAGAGCTGGAAAGGTCGAGATACAATTTCTCCAGTGTGAAGGGTAATGGCTTCTGTTACCAATTGACTTGATCTTTAAACAGGATGGCAAGAAGTTATGGCATGACTGTTAGCTTGCCTTCTAAAAGATGACAAAATTACATAGCCTGCTGCCTCTTGCTTAAGGAATATCTGAGTAAGAAAAAAAATATATTAAAATTTCTATTTAATGGATAACTTTTAGCCTGGAGCGCAAAAGGTATACCCACAAGGAGACAGAAGGTCACTTTCAACCAACACATATTTAAAATCACCAATTTCAGGTCTTATTGGGTTTACTGAGTAGATGCCACTTTGAGATTGAGGCTTTGAGTTTTAAATTCAAGATGCTGCATTTCTTGCTGGTTGACCTGCTCCCATCCTAGATGTGTTGCTTGAGCTGAGTTATTGGATAAAAACAGAGTAAATAAGAAATGGCTACCAGAGGATTTAGTACACTGCTCAGAGAGATGAGCAGAGCATACACTTGGAAGTTATGTCAACATGGATAAGCGATAGGTTTCCCCAAGTATATTATAGCCAGGCTTTCCACCTGGCCTTTTCAAGTCCACTCATTAGCTTCTGCACGCACACGCACACGCACACGCACACATTTTAAGATATGAACTACTGAATTACTTTAATGAATTATCTAAGACTCCACAGGGTTTGCTGTGTAAAGTAGTTTTAACATGTCTTAAAGACTATTGATTTTACATATAAAATGTAATTCAGTAGGCCAACATGTTTGCCATTTCTAGCATCTGCATTAAAACCTAATTGGCCCATCATTTCTATAGTTAACGTTGTTGCAAATGATGAATCAGCAACAAAAACTTTTGGTCAAGGGGTTGGTTTTTAGTAATGTGTTTTTGTCTATTTGAAGGGAACTCTTTATCAAATGTGCATGGTGCTGACATTATGTAATGTTTTAAATCAATTTAACTGTCAGCAGAAGTGACAAATATGTAATAACTTTACCTCCGGCTACAAACAATGATAAAGTTATCAATGAATAGAAGTTTGCCTACAGCTGTAAACAGAATGAAAAGGTCAAGATAATGAGAAGTTGTAGTTTTTCTCTGTAAACTCTTTTGTCTGTAATACATCCTGTATGATACAGTGAACCTTTGGAAGGCCCAGACACACCTGACATCAACACATCTACAGTGTTTTCTCTTTTATGGTTAGCTGCACAAAATAGTCTGACAACTGTGTCACAGTAAACAATCCTCTGAATCATCTGACAGACACACACACACACTCCATGAGCAACATCACCAGTGAGGGGAACAGTTACAGTTCCACTCGGTGACATCAATCAGTCAGAAAGCCTTGGCAGGGTGACAGAAGGGGTAAATCAAATCAGCAGACACCTCTAATGCCTCCTCTCATCAGCGTGCCATGCACAACGGCAGACGGCAGTGCCGCATGACCTGCTCCAGTTCTGCCCCGCCACTGTGGTGGGGTCTAAAGCTCGCAAGGGAGCGCAGCCATGACTGTCTATAACTGGCTGGCCTTCTCCACTGTGAACTTGTGGTGGACAGATGTCAGGGCTACTTCCGAAATGAGCCACGGATGACTGAGGCAAATGAAATGGACATCAAATTTGTTTGCTTACTCGGGCAAGCTTAAAGAATATCTAAATGCCATGAGGGTCCAAGCTGATTCATTTACTGGTTTACAAATGAATGACAACAATACACTCACGATAACTAAAAGGATGAGTTTACTGATGTTTGTTTCAATCCAAAATATGAAGGGAGATGAGCATATGATTCAAAAGGTGCTTAGTTCAAACTTCTGCATTAGGAGACTACACAAGCAGTTCACCCTACCCCCACCCCAAACCGCTTGAGTGAGTGGCATGCACGCAAAATAATTGGCAGGCAACGTTGCCTGTCTCTTTGGATGCTCCATGATTCATGAATGTTGTCAGACCCATCTTCAGATTTTACTCTCAGAGCCCCTTAAACTACTTTTCCCCCTCTAAAAGCATTTGTGCAATGGCCATCAGAGTAAATAGCCAGCTAATGTAAGCATTCTGAAAAATAACTGTACAATGGAAGTAAGCACAGTGTCAGACACTGCAACAAAAACTCCTTCCATCTTCCTGGGCCTAGCAAAATCTGAGTGAAATCTGAGTGAAACCCAAATTAATGATCTCCAATTCTAGACCGTAGAAGGATTTCTCAATTAATGATCTCCAATTCTAGACCGTAGAAGGATTTCTCAAGGACATGACAACTGAGAAGATCCACTATTTGTTCGAAGTCATTCTTTCTGAGAGTCATTTTCTGTGAGCTGAGAGGTGTGCAAGTTACACAAAAACAACTAAGCAGATAACACGAACATATAATTACTTGGAGCGAAGGGCAATCCCTTTTACAGCCTGAGAACACACCACTGTTACTTTTGTGTTTCACAAACTTCACTTCAATGATGGATGAAAAACAGTATATTACTTCTACTAGCATCTCACTGGATGGAAGCCATTGCAATGTTCTGCTGTGGAGCTGCTAGTCTAAGGCTGGACAGTCTTGGAGAAGGCTTGTCTGTGTACACACCCCATATACATACATCATGGGCTGCCGGACATCTTGCATGTCACTGATTAAATCACTGTTCCCGTGTCTGGGAATAACGCACTCCAAAGGCACACAAACAAACTGTGCCTGGATTGGTTAGTATTTCACCACACAGATGCAGAAGTGGTGTTTAAAATTTAATGTCCGTTTTAGAGGGGGTGAAGAGAGAAAGACAGAGAGAGAGAGAGAGAGAGAGAGAGAGAGAGAGAGAGAGAGAGAGAGAGAGAGAGAGAGAGAGAACAGTGCAGTGGGACTGTGTGAGATGAAACCAAATTCTACCCTTGATCAATGGTCTGCTCGCTGTTGCATCAAGCTCAGTGAAACTAAATGAAAAAGACTACAAAGACAGAGATTCCACAAAGGGACGTATACATTTCCCAGCGAGTAAAACTTTGCAAGGGTATTCAATCCGCCTGATATCATCCCAGACACGAGAGCAGGCAAACAGCCTCTGCAGAGAGGGGGCAGGCTACCCAGTCAACAGTGCTTAGGTTTCAGTCAAGACAAGAACATGGGCTGGCTAATGATGGTATTATTTATTCAGAGAAACACAGAGATGAATGACGACATCTGATATTTCAGATAATTAAGTGGAAAGACTTGACTGTTCTGCTAGCAGCTGCAGTGGTGAATATGAATCTTATCAAATCTTCTTAGATCAGTTTGGTCAGACTAGAAGCAGCGTTAATTATATCTAATTGTAATAGGATTTTCATGTATTAGATTTGTACTAAAAGGCACTAGTGCCTCTGCTGCCCGTGCCATGACAGACTGACCAATGACCACAGAATCTGTTCAAAATGCAGCTCACATGCAAACGCCTCCACCGTGGCCCATAAAATCCCCCTGTGTCGCCCCTGTTGCCTTGCTGCTACTGCAGCCTCACAGAGCCAGTGCAATAACACCACAACACACTCCGACAAAACCCAGCAAAGCTGCAGCAGCATTCATCCAAACATGTTTCTGGCAGAGCAGGAGCCAGCTGTGTTGTGTGTGTGCTTGTGATTATCACCCTACCCCTAGCCCCCTCATCACATAGAAAAACCATCAGAGTGCGGGATGGAGGAAGCCTTTGGGTACAGAAACCGCACTCAGAGAGAAATGTCTCCTTATTCAGAGACACGGGACAACAACATTCACAGGTAGATCTACATGTACTGCCATAGAAACTCATTTACACAAAATGGAGCTGTGGTATTGAGGGGGAAAAAACATATTCAAAGGAGCCAAAAAAATGATGGCCTTGCAATCTTCATAAGTCCACCACCAGACTTCTGAAAGCAAGCCCCCTGTATTGCTTTAAAAGGAAACACTGCAGCGATAAATTGTGAGGCTGTAATTTAGAGGCTTCCCTTCACTGCACCCCTGTTGTAGATGTAAAGAAAGCAGGTTCCAATCACCGGGATGCTAGCGACACGTCCGCAAGAAGATAGAGAGCAGTAAGTATCAGTCTCGCACGACTCCAGATGGAGCCTTTGAGAGCCCCATATTCCACCCTGCACACACACACACACACACACACACGCACACGCACACGCACGCACACACACACACGGGGGAAATGCATGCATGGTGATTTTTCTGCCATTTTCTCGCTTGCACTAGCAGCCTTGGAGATGAATGGGCTGGGATGCACAAACATCTTCTGCTGCGTATGTCATTTGCATACTCGCTAAAGGCCACAAGGAAGTGCTATACAAATCTTGCAGAGGCTACATCATGGGATAAAAATGAGAACATCTTAATTTCCTCATCTGTGCTGGGATTCTGGGAAAGTGACATTCATCTGAAATATGGGGAAATTGTGATTTTATATAGACATTTGTGAGCACTGCCTAAAAGCTGTCATGTTAAAAACTGGGGAGGTTATGGCTTTGACACATTCCCACTAGCTCTGCACACTGCATATATTACATTCTAAAACAAAAGACCACTTTCCAAGCTGCAAAAAGGCACATCTGTGGTATTTTTACTACTTCATCAAGGTAATACTCAAGATGTGTCAAGTGTCATGGACAAATTGGCAAGAGAAATGTTTACATAATACTCTCAGTTTGGTGCAGAAACATTAGATAAATGTTAACATCATACTCTCAGGTTGGTGCAGAAACATTAGACTAACCACATTTCCTTCAGATTCTCATAAAATGTTTCTACTCAAACTGCTGGCCAAATAACATCAGTGTCTTCAGGACTGTGTGCTGGGATAATTTACAATTTTGCCAGCTTCATGAGAAAAAACATTGTTCACTTTACTGGCTCCACTCAGATGCACTTCATCTGAATATATGAGGTCAAGTCCAGAAGCTCAATTTATTTATAGCAAGAAGCCAAGTCTACAGCACTATACATGTATGTAAATGTGGTCAACAAGTCAAAAGTCTGCAAGGTTAGGTTGGGTTAGCAGTTACAAGCTCCACATGTCTCTAAATCAGAAAAAAGACAGTGAGTCAGACTTTAACACTGACCTTGAGTCTTAAAAAACAACACCCTGGCTAAAATACAAGTTTGAGTACAAAGGAGAACTGGTAAAGTCTGCACAGTTCATTTCAGCATAGTGCTGGTGCCAGGGTTCGTTGCCTAGTGACATTTGGAGTTTTGCTAATTGATCTCTCATGATTGATAGCTGGTCAGTTCTGCATTATGAAGAAAATATGATCCCTGCTGGCCTGGCTTTTCACCAAGAATACAACATGGCATGAAAATGCTGTTGTTCAGCAAACGTTTGATGCAAACATTTATTGACATTATATATATTAACATTTATATCTTCATTTTTATGTAAACATTCTTAACCCTTAGCCCAGCATCCATCATTGCTTGCCATTGCCAAGAACCATTTCCTCAGTCCAGTCCTGAGTGTTTGCAAATGTTCACAGTGAATGTTTGCCATTTTGATAGCACTGACTTTCTGAGGGATTTGCCACCATTTCGACTATGGTGCCACCTTCAGCAAACACTCTTGCTCACACAAGAGGTGGCCTTCTACAGGTGCCAGTTGCACAGCCTACTGAATGCACAACAAAGGCACACTCAGGGTCTTCAAAAGTGCCACACAGAGGACTTATTCAAACCCACCATCACTGGATACAGACAAAAACAATAAAAAATCTGTTTGAGGAATAAAAAAATAAAAAAACCTGTTGATGTTTGTTTTCAATTAGACAAGTTAAGGGTTAACTGTCCTCCATCCTTCAGGGGCAAGTACTTGAGTGACTGCTTGCATTGACTTGGTGGGAGGGTGGGAGGGCAGAAGGGGGGGGGGGGGTCTTTTGAGATGGCTTGTCACAATATAAGCAATGTAGAAACTAGACTGAATGGGCCAGTCCTGTCACAGCAGTCGCTGACTGCACTCTGGACAATGCGAGCCAGCTAGGACTAGCGGGCAGAGCGCTTTCATGATCATAAGGTGCCCTCTGGATCTGCTATTCGCTCCAGTTGTTTTCTACAAGCAAGATTGTGGGGAAGGGGAGGGGAGGGAGGGGGCAATCAAAGTGGCGCTTTAAGAGCTTAAACTTGCAACAACAAAAAAAGCATGTTCACAATGTCTATTCTGCTAGTCCATTACTACAGCAGGGGGAGGGAGGGAGAGATGCTGGAGGGATCGTCTCTCCTAGAGGCTAACTCAAAAGCATTGAATGGAAATGCTTTTACAAGAAGACAGGCAGCAAAGAGGGAAGAGGTTTTACTGTTGAGTGAGGCCAAAAAACTATTGGCATCAGATGTATTTTCCTGTAGTGCACTTAAGACTACACTATTTGCCCAGATGCCCCTTGGCTTTCTCTTTTTGGTAATCCTTTGCTTCGTTTCTCATGTGTGCTCACTGGTAGAGTGTCCATCCGTCCGTCCGTTGGCACTAAGTAGCTCTCTGCTTTGTGCTCTCTGAGAATAATCTGACAGGTCGTTAAATAAATCAACCACACCATCTTAGAGACACTGTAACATTACACGACCAACATATATATATATATAAGATATATAAAGCACGTCAATGCTGTCCGGAACGTCCGTCCGTCCGTCCATCTGTGCCTGTCTGTGTGTCTGTGTGTGTGCCTGTCTGTGTGTGTACCTGTCTGTCTGTGTGTCTGTCTGTGTGCGTGTCTGTGTCTGTGTGCGTGTGTGATTGTCTCTGTAATCTTTGCAGCACAAAATACAGCTGCGTACTGAGTACCGCTGCCCTTGCGAAATGGGGTCATAATTTCATTTTCTTCTCCTGACAACTTCTTTGTGCTACTCTAAGCACTGGCCAGACTCATGGCTGATTAAAGTATGGAGTCCACCAAAACAACATGTGGAAAAAACCCAATACGAGCAATGTTTATACAGACACACAAAAAAACACCACTGGCATGTTTACCATCCTACTGGATGCTCTCGAAAGCACTAAGTAGCTCTCTGCTTTGTGCTCTCTGAGAATAATCTGACAGGTCGTTAAATAAATCAACCAAACCATCTTAGAGACACTAACATTACACGACCAACATATATATATATATATATATATATATATATATATATATATATATATATATATATATATAAATAAATAAGATATATAATGCACATGTCAATGCTGTCAGGAAGAGGGAGAAAAATTGCTGTGAATCCTTAAGGACGCTAGTGCAGTGCACTACACAGAGTACCTGCAGGAAGACAAAAAGAGGCGCCACATAATCACTCAGCTTATTCACTGACGGGCCACTATTTACCAACTGCAGCTCGCAGATGCTACCCTATCAGTGTTTATTAGGACAAAAAAGCCGGCTCTTCAAATAAATAACCGCCAGGCAGGATGCGACATGTCACCTCAGCAAACAAAACACAAACACAACACACACACACCCATAAACACACACCAGAGCAAGAGGCAGAGCCAGCTGCTCATCACAATAGAAGACGACAGATTCTCTCGCGCTGGGCACCCCCGGCACTTTTTACCATCCATTTCCTCGCTCCGTCATTATCATAAGGCTTGCCATGATACCGCCAGGTGCTCATCAAAGACACGGCTATTTAAGAAGCAAGCCGCTTCACATGTACAGCCATCTAGAACTGCAGTGGAAATGTGCCTTTATTACAGGGTATTCAAGAACAAATAAAAAGACAGAGCAAACACATTCCAGCATGTCCATTCAAGCCAAGAGGTAATCTGTCCAGCATGTTTTGAATGGGAGTACAGTGCTGCCATGAAAACAAACTCCATATCCATAGTCATTAAGGCTGACAAGCTGCATCCCTGAGGATCACAAAGGCAATATTAACAAGTAATGAATTGCTGATAAATTACACTGGAATACAAAAGTCTGAGGCAACATAGAATCTAGTTGTCTCTTCAAAAATATGTGTCAGCTGTGCAACGAGGTGAAGGTGGTGGTGGTGGAAGGCAATACGAAGCTAATAACAGTCCTATGGGCCACAGTCACAGATGCCAACCACTGGAAATAAACAGATTTATCAAATAACCAGATAAATCAGATTTGTTTTCAATAAATGATGACATGCCCAGCATAAAGTGAAAGAGTCACACATGACAACTCATGTCCCTCCCAGACTCAAAACAATATGTCACTTCATAATGATTTACAATTGCTACAATGGCATGCTGCACCAACAATCCATTTAGTACAGGAGCATTTTTAACAGTTTTTAATTATTTTTTGTATCTGTTAATTTCCTGAATGTGTGTGTGATCAGCACATTTTGCTGACGTAAGGCACCCTCCCTGCTCTACAGCCCAGTGTAAGGACTGGAGAAGGAGATGAGCCTCTGGTGGCGTTGCCAGACTGATTACAGAGGCACGAGTTGGGGCCACCTCTGTCGGGACACAATGGTGGACTTCCTGCCATGAAGCCGGCTCGCGGTGGAGGACCCCGGGCCCACGGGCCCACGGGCCGGGCAGAGCAGAGTGGAGCCAAGCGGAGCGGCACTGCTGAGACAGCACTCCCATAACTCGCACGTCAGCAGAGCCAGAGTAAACACAGACATCCTCCTCCTCCGCCAGCTTTAATTACAGTGGAGGTGTGTGATCTTAAGGGAGGAGAGAGGGAGGCTACACTATCAGGAGAGGATGGGGAGGAGGGATCTTCATCAAAATGATCACAGTCAAGTATGAAAATTAATTCCGTGCATATAAAGCAAGGATATATTAATTTTGTGCGTACTTTGAACTGAAAGCATTGAAGCATCAGATGGCCATACCGCTGAATAAAACATGGCTTGTGAGGTCGGGACTGAGGTGAGGGCTAGGGTTTTAATCATACAAGCACAGCATATCAACGTGCAACATTTGGATCATGGTTTGGATGAGGGCTATGTAACAAAAGATGCCATGTTTCTTAATTGTGTACCTTGGTTATTAATTCATTATTTAATTTCAATTACCACAGGAATAGGTTTTAAATCTTAGCACAGCATGATGTTTTGTACTCAGAATGAGTCAGTTCCAGAGTCGACTACACAATTCTATCAGTATTGTGCTTTTAAATCTGAACATGCCATCAGGACACCTCACTGTGTCTGCATGGAGTTTAGTCATGGTGCACAGATCCAATGAAAAAACTGCTAAATCTTTGGGCCGTATTTTCAGTGATCAGCGACTCACTTAAGGCAAGGGATTCACTCTGATGCCAACCCTTAAAACCTGATTCACTGATAAGATTACTGGAAAATATGGCTGCTTGTTGAAGATAAGAGGCAACTAATTCCTTCTGTCTTTGGGGCATGGTTACGCCAAATCCCACCGGCTGAACCTCAGACAGCTGCTCCTGAAAAGCCATTTGCTATCTAAAGCTAACCTTAGGCGGTGCAAGGAACCAAACCTCTGGGGAAAAAAAAAATCACTATAGTCCAAAATGTTCGGTCCAGCCATGCATATTGTGATTTCTTAAGAACAATGATAATCTTTTTTCACTGAGATTTCAAAAGGCAGTGAACATTTTCATAAACCTTCTTTCGTTTCTTTTCATTCATTCTCTTGTAAACATGTGACAGACATGCTTCATCATGGACTCTTTGAGTCCGA
Source organism: Alosa sapidissima (assembly GCF_018492685.1). Lineage (NCBI taxonomy): Eukaryota > Metazoa > Chordata > Actinopteri > Clupeiformes > Clupeidae > Alosa > Alosa sapidissima. Next base: position 36,016,896 of record NC_055961.1, on the reverse strand, counting down.
ACAGGGTACCATACAACGAGGAGTATCCAAGCTTAATCTCACATACTTGTTCTTCATGAGGTGACCCAGACATTTTGTAGGGGAAAAATCCATCCATAATTTCTAAAACACATGCACTCACTAAGATACTGCAGTCCACACACAATCGCTGGCATAGCAGTACTCTAATATCAGATCAATAGAATGTCACGGCAAACAATTGTGCACTCAGTCTTTCAACGTTAACATCCATCACTCTCCAAAGTGTCGAGAGGCTATGACATGACAGAGAAAGAGCTAGCAGGTAATATGTCTCCAAGGGTGGCAGAGATGAACACTCCTCACCCTTAAGCTCCGTGCTCGACTTGACAGACAGGACCGGTAGTGTAAATGCCTGTCGTGGCCTAATTAAAGCCAAATCAAGTTGTCATTCTGCCTCACACTGTGGTGACAGAGCCCAATACCGCTCAATGCGTCTTCTCTGTAATTTGTCAGGGCCCTGTTTGTGCTTGTAAAACTCCTACTAACATTTTCCAAAAGCCTGCAGGGCTGGGTCATGGGAATATGAAACAAGAGATGCCTCATTAATATGCAACAACTCCACTTGCTTCCACAGTGCCTCAGAGCAAATCTTTCACAAATCTTACTACCATGATATGATCCATTTACCAATGGAGGTGAAATAACATTTCGCAAGGCCATGACATTACAGATCTGGCCCATGTCCAGTAGAGGTTTAATAACTAGACTGTTAACATTTGCAATTCTCAGCAACTCAAAGATGACCAACCAACCATAGAGTATGTAACAGAAGGATTTATGGTCCTAAACTTCTCTGTGCCTTAACACTTGTTCCTTGTTTACTTGTTGTATATGTTTTTAAATGTACATTACATGGGCATTCTGACAGCAACACAGAGAGATCTAAAGGATCTGAAATAACATGGCTATCAGACAACCCAGTCACTGGGCATGTAGCAGATGTCTGCATTCATCAACCTATTACCATTTGGGTGAAAATGAAAACTACAGAATTGATTCAGATGGAAATCTCCACGAGGATTCATTGTACACTTCATAGCTCCTGATTCACCTGATTCTGATTCTTGGACCCAAATGAAAAAAGCTCCTCCTTGTGCTCACCACACCATCCCTTCAATCGGCCATACACAGTAACTTTGGTCTAAGAGTGATAAACCTTTGGGGAAACACAACACCGCACTAATGATGCCTACGGCCTACTGATGATGCCCAATAGACCTCAAACTGGCACTAAAAGAGTGAAATTCAATAATAGTACACCTCAATAAATGACAATTCAGAGGCTACAGACTTTTTTACATTTTTTATTTGAGGTTCTATGTAAAAAGGTGAACATCTCCAACATGCAGGACAAATTTAAAAAAAAAGAAACTAGTTTTCACATCCAAAACGGAAGCTCAAAGGACAGGAAATTGTTGCCAGTAGGTCAAGTACAGGACCTCTATCCAAAGTTTATTGGTTCACTGGACCCATTTGTGTAAGCAGGACATTGTCATACTCTTCCAACCTCCATTTTTACAATCCAATTATGTCGGGCAGGGGAAAAGAGAAGGTTGCGAGGAGGGCACAGCGCCTGCTCACTTTCCTCGTTCAAACAGAGCGAGAAGCCTGGCCTTTTCCGATAAACGGGAAACCGTTCCACATGGGGGTTATAAGACGGCAGTTTTCCCAGACAATTAAAAAAAATGCTTGTTAACGGAGCACTATACCTTTCATTCCCATGCAGACCTATGCCAAAGTAATAACATAAGCACTTTTTTGCATACTACTTACTGAGGTATCTCTGGGTAGCCTTTTATAAGTCTATTGCATATTTACAAGGAGCATAAACGTGGGTTAAGTAAGTATGTGTGTATGTGTAATACAGGTTAGGAGAAACACATATGCCTTACTTTACAGTGTCCTAACTGAATCTTGAGGTCATCATAAAACATCATGAATGTACAACAGTCATGCTTAACCAGACAAGAGGCAAGAAAATGATACACTTGTCGTATGAACAAGGGCTTTAAATAATTATAAAAAGCCTTCATTATACTAAATTAAAAGTTCAATAATAGTTTCAGCTGTGCATGCTGAATCAGAGTGCTTTTTAGAATTTAAAAGTCATCAATATGCATTGGGTAAGTCCAAAAACAAAACCAATATGTAACATTCTCACCATGGAATTCAATATCCCAGACATACACATAGTGCAGGGTACATTTTCACACAGATATGAAATTGCCTTGCACTGCACACAGCTATGCTATTTTTAGCTCTACCTAAATTATGTAAGGACAGATAGGACTGATAACTTTTAAAGAAACAATGGGGGAAAATAATCCATCCCAAATCTAGTCAAAATAAATGTGGGTCACTAAAACCCCAGTTTCAGAATTAAAGCATCAAACCAGTCATTCCAACTCCTGTCTAAACCACACCCTGAGTAATATTAGAAGATTCTAAAGCAACCTGCAACCAGGCCCAGGCTGCTAGCACTCTCACTAGCACGACTCTTCAGGGGGGATGTTTACACAATGTACATACTGCACAGCTACGTCCCAGCTGGCTACTGTTACACTCGCCCCCCTAAACCTCACTCCCGATCCGGGTCACGGCACCAAATCAACTGTGTTGTGTTGACCACGCGGCTCAGGCCCACACTTGTCTGTACTCAAATCCGCAAATGCAAACAGCAGCACCTCGGTTTGGGAGTCCAGCGCGCTAGCAATTGAGCTAAAAGACCAGGCTGCTAGCTCTCTCACTAGCACAACTCTTAAGGCGTCAGGAGGGAGGTTTACACAATGCACACACTGCACTGCTACGTACCAGCTGGCTGCCATAACACCAAACAGACACAAAGTTATTCTCCAGTAAAAATATTTTTCATCATGGAACCACATGAACCTTTTGATATACTTATGGTTATAAGAGTGCAATTTGTTGAAGACAGCATTTGAAGTAGGCTTATAATGCACCATACCTACAGAATGCTAACTTGGATAACGTTACTAGCCAGAAAAACAGATTCTCATACTTAACAGATCTGCTGTTACTGTTTGACACTGTTGACACTGTGACATAATAGGACACCAGCAGTAGGTGTTTCTGCCATGCTATGTCAATGAAAACGCCATGCCTCAGTAAACTGCTGGAATGATGTTAAGGGATTAACTTGACCTTTTTCATCTGTAGTGCACAAAAGGTACAACTGTCTGCCTGGGGGGTGGGGAGGAGGGTGAGGAGAATCATTTTTCTCAGTGATTTTAACCACTAACTAAATGAGTGAATGAGTTTCAGAAAATAAATTAAACACATAATGCAAAAGTTCAACAATCTCCGGATCAACTAAGAAACAGATGGGCCTACTTCATTTAGCATTTCCAAAAGATCTTTCCCAGTTATTATGACATTGTCAGACAAAAACTTTTCAGCTGGAGTGTCAACATAGTTAAACTTCTTGAGGCATTTGCATGCAATATTTTGCTAGTCTGATATCACTGGTTTGTTTGCTGTTTTCCTTACACTCTACATCATACTGTCAGCAGGAACTCTGAGCCAGCTCTTGTTTTCGTAACCATAATGAAAACATCCTTTTAAAAACAAGACTCTCAAAAACATCCTTGTGGTATGCACCATGCAACGTGCTGGACTCTATAACCTCTATGCCACTGTGCCAGATTCAAATTAGGCTATATGGAAGAGATATCCTTGAAGCGATGCCTAGTATAAGAAACATAGGTGTTCTTATACTAGGCATAGGTGATTAAATTGTTCTGAAATGCACAAACAGTAAATAAAGGGAGTAGATGAGTGGAGTGTATGGGAGAGAGCAGGAGATGGAGAATCTAGGACACACACTGACTGCAGGGTGAAGGTGGAATCGGAAGAAAAAAAGGATTGCACTGCCTCCAAAACGCTGGTCCCAGTTGTGAAGCTGCAAACGAGGAAGCCAATTTGAACGTTTGTTAATATGGAATAGAAGGCATTGAAAAAAACGTTAAAGCTTTGAGACTTCCCTGGATGCTCCTACCACAGCATCTCCTATGTAAAGGTATATGAGCTACAACTTCATAGGTTATTGATTATTTCATTTAACTAGTATCGGAGCTATGTTACATCATGGTTTACTTTAGAGTAAAGCACATATCTAGATGAGGGATTTCTATAATTTGTTGAAGATATTCTGCTGCTTTTAGAGAAAACATGCATTTTCTTTCTGTTTCAAGTTTTGTTTTCGGAAGACGATTATTTGTTTGTCATAATTCATTTGTCTAACAAAGACAAAACAATTCCAATTCCGACAACTATTCCTGATTGCGTCAGTAAGTAATTTCCGTCATCAACGTTCCCACACTCAGAAACAACATACTTACACAAATCAGAGCTTCTCACATAGTTTTGAGCCCGTTTTTTTAGTCACTCGTCTGATGTCTGACTATTGTTAGGTACAGAATTCCATTAGAGTCAATGCATCAATTCACACCAGCAGCGTTTTACGCATGTATTACGGCAATGAAAAGTAACATACAGAAATAGCATGTTTATGTTGCACTTTTATTTTTGGAGAGTATATGTAAGGTGTACGCATAGAAAAGCACTAGCCTCGAAATCTAGACGCACCCTAGCGGCAGCAAATTACATTTGCTTCCAGGGCCAGTCTAGCAACTCTCCGTTGGCTTGTGAGCTCGAAAAATTAAACTTCCATCAGGCCAATCAAATCGTGTATAGAGTCGTTAGGCAGGCTTAACATAATGATTGATAGCAGAGTTGCAACGGTTTGGCTTGAATTCCCTGCTACTTGAAAACAAAGAAGATGGATGTTGCTATTGGCGAACAGTGTGACACGAGTTAAGCTTGTTTTAAGTTGGCAAAAGTTTGAACTAGCCCACTAGCTCCGCTGGTGGGAAAACGCATGGGACTCAGCGCTGTCCTATTGCGTGCAGAGGGAATTTGAAAGACAACCGATTATCCCGCCCCTCGGACTGAGCACTGCGAACGGTGAGTGCCCAGACCCTACATTTTAATGTGGGTCTGGCTCGTCAGGCTAGAAAAGCACATGAATTGCTGAAAAACACATTGTCGGGTCACACTGGAGATGCAGGCAGTGTAAATTGATTAATTTACCTTTCACTCATGTCTTAATTTGCGGTGTAAATTCACAGTAAAGTTCTAAAACTTAGACATTAAAAACACACCACTCTAACAAACAAATGGGTTATTTTTGTTGCCAATTACGTCTTCACACGCACACTCAGGTGCCCTGCAATGCTTCTATTGAGCTTCACAACCCCTCATCCCCGTTCACAAGGAGGAAATAAGCTCCATTTTGGTGTTGCCATATTTTCACCTGCCAGTGTAATTAACTCATGAACAAGAGAAGTTCATAAAGTATCTCATAATTGCAGACTTGAACTAGCTGAGGCCAGGGAATGTAGAGTCCTTTTGTGGTGAGAAAAAAACTGGAAAAAAAACAACTGCAAAAGCAAGTAAATGACATAAGATTGTGTTCACTGACAGGGTGAGAGAGAGCAAGAGTGTGAGAGAAAGAGAGTGTAAGTGTGTGTGAGAGAGAGACTACATTAGCATCTCAATAGAGTCCAGAAGAGCAAGTGGGTTCGATTCAGGGCCCAGATGAAGCTCACTTCAAAGCAATTAAAAGCAATGTATTCTCCTTTCTTAAATCATACATTTAGAGCCACCCAGCTGTGCAAATGAGGCTGAATGTCTGCCATGCACCAGCTTCTGGGTGCCACCAGTGGCAGATTCTGGCACCACCTCAACTTTGTATAGCTGGAGGTCTTTGAGTTGGAAAATGAAAGAGATGAGAGCAAAACTTTCTTTAGTGGGTGGTCCGGTTCTATTGAGCATTGCGATAATTACCATAGAATTGCTGTTTAAAAAAAATGGTGTGTGCACACAAATCTGTGGCACTATTTGGAATGAACATAACACAATGTAACTAACCATATGCTAATTGACAGTCCAGTCTTCTGGTAAATAGGATCACTCAGTGCCAGGCTATGTCTGCTTGACACACACATTGAAGCTCCCAAAGCTGGCGAAAATTAAATTCCTTTGAAAGAACAGAAGACATTGAAGCTTTATTTGTGAGACACACTCAAATGAACAGAGTGGGCTTTTTTGAGCTACTTAGCCTTAGTAAAGTGCAGTTATGTTCTCTGCTCTGAAACCGGCTCTGGGAAATGAGTCAACATCATTATCACCTCCACACACATTTTTGACCAAAGTGATCCACTACAATGCAGGGAAAAAGGCTGTCTGACCGGGCTATAATCTTATCAGTACATCACACAAGCATGTTCTTCTACTCCACTAAAAAAACAATGCAAGTCTTTCTTTTTGAATAATCGAAATGCAGCAGTGCATCCAGTCATTCCTTCAGTCTGTTGTTTCGATACTGTGAAGAAGTGAATACATGCTGGCACAGCATATTAAGGGCTGCATAAATAAAAGTGCTTTTTTCCGGCATACTTGCTCTTCTAAATTCATGCATTTCTAGACAAAAGCCATTAGAAAGTCATTTTAGATTTGGAGAGTTTTTGTCCTCAACACAGCTGGTGTTTTCCATGCATCGGGATGAAAATACTAGGCACATGTCAATCCTTCATTGGATACCTTTGGCAGACTACTGGAAGTCATTTTGTTGTAATGTGTACCATCCCGGTAAATTGCCTTATCAAATTTCCCCCAGTGCAACTCGGTCAGCTACTCTGCCACAGCAAATCATGGCGGATGAGCAGGGACTCAGCCAGTATTTTGGGTCTAGCTACAGACCCAATTTATATGACAATACAGTGTTAGGTGCCTGCCGTATGGTGGTGCATGGCAGTCATGTTTTCGGTAACAGCTTTCCAAGGACAATCAGAGGCAGAATCAGGCTTTCTAAACTCTACTCTCTAGACCAAAGTAGGGGCAGTATGAGGACGCACGGCACTGTAATGATACTGATGACACATTTCCTGTTTCGCTTGCTGAAGCTCAGGCTCTGGACTCAGACAATTTACATTTTTTCCCACTATATGAATAAAAATCAAATTGAACTGAATTGCTTGTATTTGCTGGTGAATGCCTATCTATCTGGCTTTACTTGGAAGGTTTTGCTAGCAAATATGCAAGTGTGTGGTTCAAAACAGCACAAGGTCATTATTGATGGAACAGAGGTACTTGACTTCGTCTTGGGGCTTTTAAGCACAAAGTTATTGCACACCTGTAGAAAGCCACACTAATGAACGAAAGTATGCACAGGTGCAGCAATTACGACTTAACAAATTACATCACATGGCATTTTCTGTGCCAGGTGCACAAAACAAGGTGCTTTCCCCTCCAAATTAGCATCATTTTTATGAGCTGGAGTTATGTTTCCACACTAATTCCGAGCAGAATGCTAAGTCTATAAATTATATTGAAACTTGACGACGACATCAAGACTTTTCAGCAGGCATTACGATTCTCTGCATGAGGCGTACAAACACAGTAAAAGAAAGGGGGAAAAAAACTACAAAACAAAAAACTACAAAAGGCCCACCTCTGAAAAGCAGGATGTTATTAATGTACTCTGGAGCTTCTCCATCGCTATGCCGCTATGCCAAGAAAGACACATGTGAGAGCCTCTGGCATCGGAGGCCTCCACACATGACTGGAGTCAAAGAAGAGGCAGTCAGTCAGAGATGGGTTCTTAAAAGTGACATGGCAACAAGCCCCATCTGCAAGCAGCATAGTCTCTGCTTATAAAAGCCATTTAAAACCATCCCATTTTCAAGACTTGGATCAGTTCCAGACATGCCATCAGCTGTTTTTCATCCCTTCTTCTTTCATATTCTCCCTTTTCTTATTTGGACTTTTTGAATAATGGATACTGTTTTTCCCCAGAAATATTTTCTTCTGCAACCAAATTACTGCAAAAGCTGCAACTTTGTGATTTCACTTGCACAGCGGATAACAGAAACAGAGGGAGTACATAGTATATGACGTACACCATAGGCACATACTAAGAGCAACGTACACCATAGGCACATACTAAGAGCAGCGTACACCATAGGCACATACTAAGAGCAGCGTACACCATAGGCACATACTAAGAGCAGCGTACACTATATAATAGAGCTCAAGTTATGCTTTTATCTGGGGTGCTCTGGCGAAAGGGGCAAGCAGAATTCTTTTGAAATTTCATGAATATATCAACAAAAAGGTCAAAGCCCATGGGCGGACTATTTCTTTTCCTGAGATGACCGTATTGTGCTGAATCACTGTTACTGCACAAAGGCCCATGCATATTTAAACAGAAAAATTATTTTAGAGTGCCAGCTTAGTCAATAACCTCAGCACTGGACTGAAATTTACGCCAAGACATTTACCTATAATTAAAGCTTGTGAAAAGGGCACCTGAACCTGATTTTGCAGGAATGTCCGACGACAAGACAGCGTTGTACAAATCAGACAGTTCTGGAAAGGTCAGATCTAAACACAAAGTTGAATATTGGGGGGGGGGGGGGGCACCTCATCGTTCAAACTCCAAAGACATATTTATGCTCTCGGTTTCATTTCACAGAGGAAACGGTTTCATTTTGTGATGTCTATTCTGCCGTCCTCTAAAATCACTAATTACAGACTACCATTACAGACAGCGACAGTATATGTCCGTGGGCTAGAGAGGAAGAGACGAACAAAAGAAGGTTGACTTTGTTGGGTACTCTTTTATGGCTGTGAGCAGTGCGCAAGAGGAGGGAAAAAGCATCAACTTCACACACACAAACCACACCAAACATAGGTCTATATATGTCTTGTGTGTATGATGGAGACCATGGGAGCGAGAGAGAGTGGGAGATGGAGAGAAAGAGAGAGTGGGAGTTGGAGAGAAAGAGAGAGTGGGAGATGGAGAGAAAGATGGAGGGAGAGAGCAAAAAAGAGAGGGAGATGTATGGAAAGAGAGTGTCTATGTATACTGTATTTGAGGATGACTGTGGAAGCTTCTGGAAAAAAAAAATATCTCCAGATAAACAGCGATGTGTGATTTAATATTTCGCAGAGTGTTACCCATGTTGGACCCCCTAGTTCCTATGGAGTTTGATTTCCCAAGGGTGCAAGTGCTTATTTCAAGGATTCGGCACTCTCATCTCTCAGCCTCCAACGTGCTTGTCTCGGGTTAATCCGTTTCTATCGGAGAGGTGTCAGAATCTCGGCTCTGCCACATCTTTACTCAACAATAAAAATGGCTCATAATGTGGCCCGTCCTTCCCAGAGAGCCATTTTTCGGCGAGGCACTCCATCTTCCGCGCGTCGCACTCTCCGTTGGCTGCAACCGCGGACTACATTCGCCATCAGTTATTTGCAGCCTCTGCGTACGTCACCACTGTTCATGTGAAGGTTAAATACATTAGGCATTTTAATGACTCCATCCATGCACGGCCTATTTTGGGGGGGGGGGGGGGGGGGGGGTGTTACTATGGTTTCTCTGTCAGTGTGCAAACCCAAGCCTGGGAATACGTGGCGATGTTTCAGTGCTATTTTCATCCTGAACCGTCTCTTGATAGCACTTAGCCCCTCACTGGGACGACACTGCCTGCCAGCCTGTCCTACAAGCCTGTGGATGTTGAGGGAACACGCTGCTGGCTGTGACATGTAACAAATGTAAACAAACACTTCCAACTGGGGGCTCCTTTTTTAATACTAGGTACCTAGAGAGCTAATCACATTAATGCAAGTATTATACCATGAGTCTATCCTTACACTGTGGGTATTGGTATTTTGTTAAGTCATACCGGGAAAGTCATTGTTAAGTCATACCGGGAAAGGCATGAGCTTTTCACTTCATCTGCTGCCCCGTTCCCCTCCCTTCCCCTGAAGAAGACAAGGACTATTTCACAGTAGTGCTAAATATGGTAGTTTCAGTCCCTCCACATAAGAGGCGCATTTTGAAAGAGAGAAAAAAAAACAAGTCTCACACACTGACAGCTTACTGACAGTTCCCTGAAATCTATTGATTTTACAGTACTTCTTCAGGTACAAAGCAGCTCAGATCTAATCTCCGAATGAGTGAATCCTCCAGTTTCTCATCATTAGAGAATCTTAGAAAATCCCCACCGCTTCACTGGTGCAGATTTCAATCTGGGGGAAATGCGCCCCCCCCCCCCCCCCCCTCGACAGCCAGAGCATTCCAAGTGGAATATGGGGACTTTATTTGGTTTACATACTCACAGCGAGAACATGTTTGAAGACTAATGGATTTCTTATGATGAGTGTATACCTGCAACTGCACACAAAGTTTAAAAAAAACAGCTCAGAATGGAACTGAATGATAACACTATTTTGTGATATTCCCATAGTTGCTTGTGTCGATGGAGTCTAGTTTTTAAGAGGCGTTTACAGTGGCCTTAGGGCACGAGAGGGGTATTAATTTATGAACAAACGTCGTTTCCTGCTGCCAAGACAAGTAGTACTTCTTGTTCACCCTCCGAGGCAGAGACTGAATTTAAACAGCTCGACTCCATAACCCTTCCACACAGCGCTCTGATTTGAGTTGATGCTGGAGGATGCTGGAGGGAGGCAGAAAAGGGCCCAATCAAAGAAGTAAAAATAAAAAACACCTCCACAACAAGACTATGCAACATTTCAAACTTTTTTCTGAGAGTAACTTCCTTATGTTTCTTTGATTGGACTCATACTCAAAGTGTGTTGGTACAGTATACTGCACTGCTCTGCACTTGCCATTTTCTCCATGCAACACCCCAGGCTCTACAGGCTTGACTACCTTGGTGCCAATGTAATATGCTTCTCCTAATTCCACAATTTCAAGCTTTTCTGGCAATTTCTCAGCTCAATGGTATTCAAGTAAGCTGCCCTAAGCGGTAATTACATTCGTAGGTGCTCCATGTGAGGTATATTGTTCACTGCTGTGCATCAACAATGATGTTGATTGTGAGCCCATCAGAATTGCTCCATCACAGGATGTATTAGAGAGAAAAACTAATGACTACATACCAAGGACAGCCTAATAAGGAAGAAACTAATAAGGGTCTTCAACATGTTTAACACTTCAAATATGTAGGGCAGATTTGCTTAGCATAAATACCAACTAACATCACCATGCTATAAAAATAATCTGTCTCAAATATTTTCATTATGAAACAGGGATACAATGAACCTTCTATCTAATGTTGATCTAAATTTATATCTTCTGGACACTTCCAATGCACCATTTTTTATGATCAAGCATAAAATATGACTTTTATTAAACAGTTAAAAAGTTCATTCAACTAAGGCCAATAAAATGTAGTTAAATCACGCTTGCCTAAGTTGCTTCCACTTTCAAAGCTATAAAGTGACAGCAACTTTTTGCAATAATTCTGATGACAAGATACATAACACGAGCCAGAAAATTAGGCAAGTAAACTAATGATCCAACCACACAGATCCAACAAGCTCTCGGTGCCATGGCCACCTCGCGTGTCATGAGACCACTTAATTGGGTTGAAAATAAAGACGACCAAAAGTAATTTTTTTGCCGAACCAAACCCCCCTCCCGGTGGGCTAACATGGCTCATTTGCGTAACGCCGGATGGCAAGCCTGACCGATATGCCAGGTTAATGAGACAGGTCCGACTTCAGGTGCTGAACTTCGCATGGGCAGCGCGAGCTCACTGCAGTGCAGCAAAATATTATCATAATGAAAATAAGGGCCAAGCGCAGTTAAAGTCGCAGTGAAAGGGACAGTGCTGATTTTGCAGTCAGGAGTAGGAGGAGGACAGTGTGTATGACTTCTTCTCCACATTTGTCACTTGTGAGATGTGCGTTAAGGGAGGGGGTAGCCACAGCCAAGAGGTGCTCCAGGGCAAAAATCTGCCCATAATTCTTGAGCTTCCAACTGCTTTCATTAAAGACTAATCTTTCATGTAAACTCAAACCGTCCACTGAACGATAAAGAAATGCTCAAGACGGGGTTCAAGTTGGGACTTCAGACGACGGTAATTGCTGTCAATTCTGACCAAAACAAAACAATGTCAGGCTATATTTCAAGGGAAAAATGCAGATATAAAAAAATGTTGTATCATAATTCAACTTAAAATAATGTGCCTTTTATTATTCGATTCAGGTCTTCCTAATTCTTCCCCCTAGTTTTTTAATTACAGTACTCATTGCGATTTTAAACACAGACTAAACTATCCATCTCCTTTCATCGTGTTCCTTTTGCCAATAACACTGTTTATAATAACTATTCCTTAAGTCAAGACACACTCCCAAAGACCTGGAGGGAACAAAACATAAAAGAACAAAAGAAGGAGCAGGAAATAAATGTTAGTGCCATCTGAGTCAGCAATTTTACTCTTCCGAACAGCTCCTTAAATAGCTTCAGAAATCACACTGCTTCCAATTCTATTTTCTGTGCTGACTAAAGAGGTTGATGCTGAAGACGATCTTGCAGCACACCAGACCTTGGCTATGGGGAGCTGGTTTTGGCAGTCCACTGGACTGAAGCCATTACTGGGACATAAGGAGATGGTTGCATCATCTCCCTACAGCCTGATGGGTACGTCTGGGTATACTAGTCGCCTGGGGGGGAATTCATTTATCTTGCATAAAATCGATATGACTTCAGAAACACAATAGAAGGACTATTCTTTAAACGGTTATTCAGAAAAAACCCGCATTGAATCTAATGCCATTAGGCCCACCTCTGCCAACATAAAAGAACACTTTGCTAAATGCATTCATCCTTGGCATACTTGAAGACAGACACATTTGTGTCTGCAAGTGTACCATTCAAAGAGCATGCCTGCAATACATGTAAACAGCTGGTATGGCCATTAAGGCCATTAGGCCTCAGGTCCATTGTGGATGGGGGGGGGGGGGGGGGGGTGTGGGGGGTTCAAAATGTTTCCAAACGCCAATCCTCATGAAGATAAACACTATATTGCCAAAAGTAATGGGTCTTGACTTGCATATGAACTTAAGTGACATCCCATTCTTAATCCATAGGTTTTAATATAACGTCGGTCCACTCATTGCAGCTATAGCAGCTTACAACTCTTCCGGGAAGGCTTTCCACAAGGTTTAGGAGTGTTTATGGGAATTTTCGACCATTCTTACAGAAGCACATTTGTGAGGTCACACACTGATGTTGGACGAGAAGGCCTGGCTCTCAGTCTCCGCTCTAATTCATCTCAAAGGTGTTCTATAGCTGTAAAGGGTGGACCGACGTCATATTAAACCCTCTGGATTAAGAATGGGATGTCACTTAAGTTCATATGCGAGTCAAGGCAGGTGACCCAATACTTTTGGCAATATAGTGTATATGGGTAACAGAGCATGTTCAGCTATTTGTGGAGCATAGCTGGTGGTGTTCCCTCAGACACAGGAATAAGTTTGACTAATATAATGGAAATTCATACTACAATAGAGAATAACTTGGCTTGAGGCATCTATTTGAATGCTTGAGTTTCTAAAGGTTCAAATTAAATCGCATCCTGAGCTGTAATATAATGCAGTTGGTTTGGAAAACGCAGCCAAACAAACTGATTTGCATTTAATGTTGAGTAACAATCAAAAGGAAAGTGAGCAAAAAGCAAATATGCGAGGTCCACTTGATGTCGGAATCAGCATGAAATGGAAGTGTGGAAATGTTGCTAACTTCAAAGACCTGCAAACTAACCATCATAAAATAGGCACTTGAAACACTCCCACTTCAAAAAACACTGGCACCAGAGTTATGAAGTGGCACAGGGAAATATACCCACTTAGTAAATTGACAACTGAGACACAGCAACTGCAAAAACCACATCCTCATCTTCAATATCTAAAAGCACCAGTTGATATCCTGAGAGGCTAAATGCTAACATTTCACAACAATCACTAGGATAGAGCAGCAAAGACAACATACATTGGATGTTACCAGACTTCTAGTAGCAACAGAGACTGACAACTGACAAAAATGAGATGTCAAATACAGGCTTCATCAGAATTCAATTAGCAACACTATCAAGCATAATTACACAGCCGTGTATAATGTGAATCAGTGCACACAAAGGTCTTGCTATTGAGTCAAGCAATGCAGACTGATTCATAATAGCATCCCACTTGTTTGTTTGCAAAATAATACAGTGGAAAAAAGAGCATAACAAAGCAATTTCTTTACAGATGACTTGGTTGCACACACAACAAAACAGTCACACGCCGTCCCTGGGGAACACAGTGCCTCTCAGACGTGCTTTCTCCATGTTTATCTGTTACCATGATCCTTCGCCTGGTCCCTGTCTGTCACCGTCATTGATGAAACACAACAGGATGCATACAGACAATAGAGCCTTTCACTGTCTGAAGGAATTGTGCTCACTGAAAAGATGAATACTATTTGGGCTGAGACTTCTTAGCAGGGGCCAACCTTGTCTTAGTGAGCTGTCTGTGATTGGAGAATGTTACTGCAGACTGGTTCCTAACGAGTTTTCCCCCCAGTAATGTCTCCAATCTATATCTGGCATATCTTTTGGTTGTTGTTGGCCTACATGTTGCCTGAATATGATATAAACAGACTTCCTGAAATTACACTTGAATAATGTAAAGGTTTTTGAACAGTGCAATCAAATGTAGACACTATTCTTCTATTGCTGGGTGATCACAATTTGTTCATTAAATCCTTCATGAAATTCTTGCACAGCCATTGATCACCTTGATGAGCTGTAACAATAGCAACATACGCACACAGGAATAAAACTGGCCTTCTTCCCACTGTACAGGAGGATCTGTGACATGAAAAGGGAGATCAAACTGCAATCATTGTCTATGACAAAGATGGACTTGCACAAACATGCAGCTTTTACAACTTCAAATGCATGTAACATAAACCATTGAGGGAAACTTCTCAGAACCTGACTTTCATAGCCAGGTTTCCAACACTTTCAGCAAGTCTAATTCAGAGTTCATCAAGTGTGTCATTTGCCTAAGGCAAAACAAAATGTCTGAGAGAAAAGATTAGTAAAACACAACGCAACCATCTACCACTTTCTTAGAGGCGAAGGAAGAAATGAAAACATATAAATCCATATTTGGATTTGGTTTTGGGAGTCCACAGTTCCAATCATGTAAATCTGAACAATTTCAACTTACAACAACCAGCTACAAAGTTTTGGCACTTAAATCCAGCCCTAACCATTATGCCTTTCCTTACCATACCTAAAAGTATGTCAGATTACTGAATACACATGGACCTGGTAAAGCATCCGGAGCTCTCCTCATTCAGAAAGATCTGCATTACAGTTGCCTTGCAGCTGTGCTTTCTTAGTCCATGTCATCGGGTACAATGGGATGAGAGGTGTGTGTGTTTGTGTGTGTGTTCAATTGGGTGTTATATTTTTGAAATGGAAGCCTGCTCTGGTTAGGAATATGTAGCGATTTGGTGGCTGGTTTGTATGGAAGATGAAACAATTGTGTTACCACCTCAGCAAGATGTACAAAGTCTGGTCTACAGGCATGTTCATGTTCTGTGTTTAACGCATATGATCTCACCAGCGGCAACCTGCCTATTTAGCATCAGATTAAAAAGACTAGAGAACCAACATCGAGTGGTGAGTGAGTAGATACAGGCTACTCAAAGACGACCCAAGAGTTAAATTAGCATGTTCCTCCTCTGCATTCAGGGTTTACCTCTTGATCAGAGAGAGAGAGAGAGAGAGAGAGACCGCGTGTGTGCGTGTGTTCAGAATAACCAATCAGTACAAAGAAAGAACTGCAGCAGTGAATCCATCATCAAAAATACCAAGTAGTAATCTGTGCAACGCAATTCGCATGTCTAGGGGAGGGTAAATAGTTCCATGTAGTAACTTGCCGGGAAGTATTTTTGACATAGTTTCCTTTACTTACCGTCTGAAATGAACATGAGCCAAAGCAGCACAGTTCCTCTACAAGATCGTGCTACTGACATCGTAGTTATCCAAATATATCCAGTAAAATATGGAAGGAGTGGTGGTCACTTCGACAGCCTTCCGACAGAATGAATGGAATGGCGGTTTCTCCGCAGTCTTGAGAGCATTAGCTTTCACTGAGAACAAATGGTGTGTTTAAACAAATTTGGCAAAATTATGTTTAACTTCATTAAATGTAGTCAATTCCATTACCAACCCCGAATGTTATAATGGCCGAACTAAACGATTGTTATGGTCGGCCAAACGCAGCGCACCCGAAATCGTTAAGGTTCGCCCTTATCAAAAGGAGAAAAGTTCCTGGTGTCCAATTCGAGATCCTTTAGCCTCCCACGCGCTTTATTCCTCTGAGTACTTTCCTCTAGTTAATTCCACAATGTAACAGGGCCTAGTGAGCTAATCCGAATTTACTCTCCTAGGCAAATTTGCAAGTAAATACCAGAGCAACGAAAGATAAAATATTATACGTGTGGCATGTCCAGATGAGGGCTTCTAGGAAGTTAAACAATGTAGCACGGGAGATGTCTTCGGTAACACACGTAGCTCTTGCTAAATGTCTAGC
Source organism: Alosa sapidissima (assembly GCF_018492685.1). Classification (NCBI taxonomy): domain Eukaryota; kingdom Metazoa; phylum Chordata; class Actinopteri; order Clupeiformes; family Clupeidae; genus Alosa; species Alosa sapidissima. The sequence goes on along the minus strand of NC_055961.1, from coordinate 36,000,399 downwards.
CTTAAACACACGTCTTCTTTCCCAGCTGGTGAGTTGCCTGTTTAAGAATGTGCCGGTTTGTCTGAACACATGAAGAAGGCAAAGAAAAACGCCCGCTCTTCCTGATGCGGACTAGGCTACCGGATCAGGTTCCACAGCGTGTGCCGGAGTGACTCAAGCTTCGACTGTGCAAATCTGTAAACACTGTCCTCCGCTCAGCGAAGCGAAAAGTCCTTCTCCTTCTGGTGAGATCTCACCAAAACAAACGGTGGTAAAATGTTAACATTGCAACTCGATCACAAATGCAATAGTGTCTGTTACAAGTAAGCTAAACGTCAGGCGCACCGCAAACCGCAGCATTTAGCTCTGCTCCTAAACGTCCTTTTTCCGTGATATAATCTTCTCCAAGTCGTTTCGAAACGTCAAAGTTCCACTAAAACCAGCGGTGGCGCGCTTAATTGAATGTTGTAGCCTATTGTGTCAGTCCAGTCAGAGAAAAAAACTCATGGGTACTTCGTCTTCATTGTTGAGTGTCCTATTCAGAAGAAAAGAGACTGCGTGAGCGCAGGCTATCCTTTTGGCGAGTGAAACAATTTAAGTTCATTTGCATTCGTAGCAGCAACGCCTGTGTACTTCTATAATGTTCGATGACAGAGTGTAGGTAACCTTCCGATTGTTGGAACAGAGGAAATCACTCTTCTCCTCTACCTCAGTGGTAAGCGGCTACAACCAAATCTTAGTCACGTGGTTCGGTGATCACATAGACTGACGGTCCCCCATCCGCCAACCGGTCGGATGAAAATAAAACACTAGGTATGATGGTTAAACTTATTACCATAATAATAGTAGCTTTTGTGTAGTGGAATTTTGAGTAAAGCTCCAGTCCGTTCAAGACATTTTTGTCCATCAGAAAAACAACAGATTTCTGGTCCTTGTTTCAGTAGGTATTATGCATGACTTTTTCCCTTTAAACAGGGACAGACCAAATGTAGTTGTACTAAAGTGATCGCGTGAGGGAGAATGAAACAAAAATGGATGTATGGGCATAAGGAAGAACCTTTTTCCTCAGCCCCTGCAAGTCTGTTCGCGTGCGTTAAAGCCCCAAATTCTAAAAAAATAAAATGTCACAGTAGTCACAATTTGGCTTTAATTTACATATTTTATCGATGTACGTATAGCCTACTTTCTTAACTTCAACTCTGAAGTTGTACAATTAACCTTATACAGGCAGGGAGAACATACTGGACCATCATTCAAAAGCCCGCTCTTCCAAACTTCGGCAAACAATACCACATTAAACTGCCAGAGGCTCTGCTGCACAGTGACATCTACTGGTTACTGCAATAGAGGCCCACACCCATTTTGATGACTGTAATGCTTAATTCCTTCAATCCTTCGTCCTTCGGGGATCTTTTGATCAAGACTGTATGGCTTGTGAATAATTCCTTGCGTCCTCACGATATCTGACCTCAATCCCTTGTCCTAAATCAGAGACCACCAGAGGCTTATCCATCTTATTATTCCTCTTGCCCTATGCCATCATTTTTTTACCACCTCACACACTACGCACCCCCTCACTGGATGGCAACCTTATCTGAACCGGACAACCCTTAAGGTGTTTCACTTCACCAGACATTGGGCAATTTGCCTTCAAGAGGGATTATGAGGATACAGTGGGCCATAGTTAGTGTGACCAACTGTCCAATATTGTGCAGCAGAGCCTGAAGTTATTACTGATCAACAATTCAAAATGTTGCCAAAGATTATGACTCTCATCCACACTGCATGAAGCGGTGGGTATGCTTATTAACGAAAAAGGCTTCAATTTCAAAGTCATGTGACAGGACATACCCTGGCTGCTACAATGTTATCATTACTTTATACCAGGCTATCATATGTATCGTATGTGTCACAAGTTTGTGACATTGTGAGCAGAATATTGTTTTGTTGAGAAATGTTTCCAATTCTCACAGTGAAACAGATCAATACATAATGAAAGGGTCAAAAAATCCAATGCAAAACCAAATGTATTAACATTTTGCCCATGTATTTCATGACAAGAATGACAAAGTGTTGTCATTATTAATGGCTTGGAATAAATGTAATCAATTACTGTCAGCAGACACCTTTAAAATGGCTATTATTTTAAAGACAGAGACATCATTAATTTCTGTCCGCTGTTGCTCACCGTGTGTTACACAGCTAATTAATCGTTTACCCTTCAAAGGACAACTGATGTTTTTGAAATGTCATTGTATTAAAGTAACTGGATGTTTGTTAATTTAGAAAAAGTTCATAGGACAATCAAAACAACAGACAACCTGTACTTGTTCAATTTATATTATTTGGTTTAATTTCATTACATTGAAAAGAATCTTTGAATGTTGGATTCGCTGTGCTTCAAAACAAAAGTCAAGGGAAGACTACTAGTAAGGACTATGACGTAAAACAAAGTAACTGTGTCTGTTACTTCCCTCATAGAACCGGTATAGTCATGAGTATACCAGTAGAATTGGTGTTTTTGTCCATTCTGCTGTGATAAGACAATGTAGGAATCCCCCTATTAGTCTGTTTTCAACATAGTGTGTATCAATGTAGCGTTAAGGGGATACCCAATTAATCTAAAACGGACAAAAAGACTCATGCGCCACATAAAACCTTACACAGTGCAATACCAAACAATTTCATTGTTCAACAATTTCAAATTAATTGTTCATATTATATAGCAATATTTATTCTGCTCTTATAAGGTAACTGCTAATACTCTGCACATATTTATATTTTACTTATATTACTCTAAACCACCTTCTGTAAAACATGCTACTGTCTAAACTGAACTATATTTCTCGTCCTGTCTATGCACCACCTGTCTATACTTTATCACATTGCACTTTTCTCCTTTTTTGCACTTCTGGTTAGACACAAACTGCATTTTGTTGTCTTTGTACTTGTACTCTGCACAATGACAATAAAGTTGAATCTAATCTAATCTAATCTAAACCAAACAATTGACAATGTCAGACTGCACTCTCTGAATTTTGACTATCATCCATACGAGTGTGAAGCTGTTATTTGAAGGTAAAATAACTACATTGTGTTGCTTTAACTGCAGTTCAGTGCCCCAACAACTTGTTCCATGGTCTGTTTCATGCATCTTAAAATGAGGACATTCCAGTCTAACATATCTATCGAAAACTATTTTCTTTAAAGCACTCTGTAACAATTGCCTTTAAAAGATTATTGTCTTGATATATTCTATGTTTGATATATTGATGCAAAGCTGAAATAGGTTGCCACTTGAAGATTTTTGGATAATGGAAACCTTCAGTGGCATGTGCATTCTGCATTATTAACCTCCAATCTTGATGTTTTCTAAATTTCAAACCTTCCTTTGTCACACTCTGTGTCATCTGGTATTCCATTCAAAGGATGATCTACAATGACACTTACTCAAGCTATGGTTAGCTTTGTTTTGTTTAACTTAAGCCATCAGACAAGCAGACAGAAGTTGGGTCATTTGAATCCGGGTTCTGGAATCAAATATGAAACGTTGTGGCAATTAAAAAAGTAAGAATGAGTCCATTTATTAGAATGTTATTAATGGTCGAGGTAAAGTCTGGTCCACACAGACCGCAAGGCTTGTGCAGAGTGGGTTTATATAGGCCTCCATCATAAAAGCTTTAATCAAAGCTGGTTGGTGAAAGGGGACATTCATCACACCCTCTAAAAATGTTGGACCACAAGAGGGAATGAGTAGGGGGATCATAATAACCTTGGCATATCACAATAGAAATATCCTTCATACTCACAACAAACAGCTTTTAGGGGATAGAACCAGTGACTTTTACAAAATAATATGATTTGTTTGTTTGCTTGCTCATGAATGCAACAAAAACATTTCAGAATAGACTAGGAGTCAAAGGAACGCTGCATAACAAATGACAGCACCAGAAGTCTCAAAAGCCTCTAAAAGTGACTTAACTTCAGCAGGGGAGTTTTGAACATCCTAACATTGGAACGTTCTAAAATTAGAACGTTCAATTTCCAACATTCCGTACTGGCTTAAGGGTTAAAGTCCTCATAACATGGTGATACATGCAGCTGCAAAGCAATGTATAACAATAATGTTATTTTTCTGTTGTTATATTCCTTTTCTCCCCGTTTCCTTTATTTTGTTTGAGCAGGTAAGATGTGGCGTCAGCTAATTGACAAATTGGAACAAGACTAAGTGGAGAAAAGAAACAAAAAAGAAAAAGATCACAAACTCAAATGATACCCAATACTTATTATAAAATCAAAAAGATTTCAATTAGCTGACGTCACATCTTACCTGTTTACACCTTGTCTTATCCTCGGTAAGACGCTGAAGACGGCATTGGCCGAAACGTGTCCGTCTTGTGACATGCTTTCTTAGAATAATTAAAAGAGTTAAAGCTTGAGAGTGTGTTTACTTTTTGTTTCAATCGCAATATCTGTCAGAAAAATTGCAATTAGATATTTTCCCCAAATCGTGCAGCCCTAGTAGTTAGGTCATGGGAATGAATTGAGGAGCTGCTGCATGAGAAAGCAGTGTCTGCCAAACTGCACTACATTTAAAGAGACCAAACAGCAACAAGGTAATTTTAGTAAGGCATCATCATTCAGTAAAAATGATGTACAAATGTAGATGTATTTTTTGCTTTCTACCCTTAACCACAGCTACTAAGTAAAAATAAAACATAAATGTAATGTTCTTTAGGTTAGTCAAATAGGTTGGCAAATATATAGTCAATGGAAGAAAATGGTTTGTAAGTATTTTATCCCCATGCCTTTTATGCATGTATTAACTTGGAACATGAAGTTCTTAAGGATATACACAACAATGTTCTGTATTGTACACCACTTCATATATGCCATGTCTGATAAGCTGTTTCCTTAAATTTATCTTCAAACTCGTGCATGAAATAATGTCCAGAAAGTGCTCCCATGTATGTCTGCAACACAAATTATGAAAGAATATAATTGAACAGATTACTCAGTTTTGGCTTTGACAGTAGCTAAGATAAAATATATCAAAAATATATAATAGTGTTTTATTTTAAATTAATATATGTCCTTATTATATTACATACAATCAATCTCTTGCTAATAAATTACCTTTTTATGCAAGATTAACATGAATAATGGTAATTAAGTGGTAAAAAGATCAATTTAATTTTCATGTCAACATCTTCAGATGGTTCTGTAGAAGATATCTGATCAAAATGCCCTGGTGGGTTGGCTCAAAAAGTCTGGCACACCAAAGGCAGTCAGGAACCTATAAATATGTTTAAGAGCGAGCAAGATATCTTTGGATAGATACTTCTGTGATGGTTTTTAAGTGCTTGCACGCAATGACATCCATAAAAATAAAAGCCTTGTGGATGATGACATGCTATTCCTGTCTCCCAGTGGAGTGATGTAGGCTCTTTCCGTAAAAGAAAGTTCTCAGAGTTAAGATCATCGGGGAATGAGGGCAAGTTACAACTTTTTATTCTGAAGTAACATCACCTACTGATCCACTTGGTGCAACCTATGTTATGGTACTTATGGAATACTTGGTGCACTTTTTTATTTATTGGGCCAGGGCTTTAAGTACATGTACACATGTACACGCGTGCGCGCACACACACACACACACACACACACGTTTCACCTTTCCAGCAGTGCCTGTTCAGGTGTAATGTTTGCTTCTGATTATTTTCCAATATATTGCAACATATTTTTGTTCATTTGTGCTAGATGTGTGTTGTGCTGTGCTGAGTATACAGTAGTAGTATATACTAGATTGCATCATATTTTACATTTACTCAGTACACAGTATTTCCTATGTTGTGGTGAAAATATTTGTCAACTGTTTCTGACTAGCCCCTTGAACTTACAGGATAGCTCTTGGCACTTTCAATTGATGTGCTATAACATCCATAGTTTCTAGTTTAAATGTTTAATGTGGGCCACTTTGTTCTTATTTGCAATAAATAAATAAACAGATCATCTTGGATGTATGGCATCTGAGAGACCAGTGGTCTGATCTGTGCCCAGAGTCATCTCCACAGAGTGCCTGAATGGGGGGTCCTATATGGCACTAATGGTAGCCACCTGTAGCTGCATTGCCAAAGGCATTACACTTTAATATCAAGCTATAGTCTTTTTTTGGTCTTTTATATCTTGAAAACATCAATGTCAGATTATATTTACCATCACATGCACACACACACACATACACAAACACACCTACGCACACACGTAGACACACACACATGCATACATGAAGCAGGAAGTTATTGACTGACCAGGAAGAAGCAGTTTGTTGAATGTTGATACCGCAGGCAATTCAATAATGCATCACTGTTCTCCTTTGATGATAAAAGTATATATTTTGCTGTAAGTTATTTAGGCCTAACCTTGCAAGAATGGTGCAAAAAATCTGTTAGTAATATGAATTAGCTGGCTTTAGAGAAGTGACATGCAGTAATTGAACATTTTATTAGCGTCTTTTATTTTGAATAACAAACAACATTTTCATAGAAAGTGTCTTGCACTGGTGATAAATGTATTTCCTGGGCAATTACTTTCTGGCTTTATCAATAATATATTTGGTATAATGTTTCTTGAATGCCAAATGTCTAAATAACTCCCAATCTCCTCTAGCTTTACAATAGTTCAACAAATTGGCCAATTCCATCATATATCAACAAGAGGCAAACTGGAGCCGCTTCCACCTCAGCTGGTTTTGCTCAGTAGTGATACATTATGACTAATCCATAATCAGTGTCACCCTCATTGCAACATTGGACTTTCTTATTTAAGCCATGGGTCGTATTTGGCCTCTTTTCTGGTTAATACTATCTCTCTCTACTGTTTGAGTATGTGTGAATGACACTGCATGCTGCTGTATGGATGAAATATTTGCAGTGGTGTTTCAACATGATTTTAACTGGGTTATGTGGTTCTCTTGAATGCATAACGCAAGTCCATGCATAACACATACATACCGGTAGATATGGCACAGACACAATAGATCCCGTCCTATCCCTGAGATTAATGACAACTGTCTGCTCTGTGACATGCCAAGCATCACTTCACGCCTGTGTTCCCCAGGCAACCTCATAGCTCTCACAACCATTTAATCATAACAAGTCTACACATACAGACGTATCGAAGGCATATAAGGCAAGAGGCACACACTGACATGTGCACATACCTATCTACTTACTTACAGTCCTTATCTTTTAAGCCAAATAAGACACAATATGTTGTGCCCTGGCCATACATCAAGTGGCCTTAACTATGACAATAAATGCTTCGCCCCGGAGGCAAAGATCTCCAAAGCTGCTCTACCAGTAGGTCCGCGAGGGGCCTTGCAATCTGCAGCGGGTGCCATGAGATCATTGGTCATCATTCTCCAGCGGTGTGCCCTCAGCGATCAGGATAGTGAACCATTTAATCATAATGACAACTCTCCTGGCCCCAGCCACACCAGCCTCTCTCGCTCTTCAGCCGAGTGAGCTCCACTCTACAGGGAGAACTCGCTGAGAGTCGCGGAGGGGGTCAAGTGTGGAAACTGCAGTATATTGAAACAGGGAGGCCCACTGTGTGCAATGGTCGCTCTTGGGTAAAATGATTGCTCGTATATGGAGTCACCACAAGCATGCTTGCCAGCCAACCACCAGAATGCTGACTGACAACACTCAAAATCAGCTTTCACTCATTAGCTTTCACTCATCTCAATACCACCCATGTGTCCACAGTAGGCTTTACAAAATGAATTTCTGACTGGCCAGTGCTGTTTGTCGTTTCCCTCTTCCTGGATAGATCTGTCCGGCACTGTCAGCAGAGCATCCATTCAGCAACCTTCTCCCTGCTTTTCTGCATCACCAGCTCTCTTTTCTCTGGCAGGACAGTCTGAATAGAAACTGTAAACGTACACCCTTGGATTGCTTTGCTCTGGCATCCTGGTTACACTCAGAATCCAACTGACTGTACTATATCCGAAGGATCAGTTTGAACTTATTGTAGAGGTGCAGAGGAGCCCAGTATACTGTAACAATGGTCTATGTGAGTGAAATGTGAAATGGACTTTTTTGCTGAGGAGGATGGTGGGGTTATTCATCGGCCTTTAAAGAGGGCCTAAGCTCTGAATCTGTATGGGGGGAGAAAACAGAGTTCTTACCCTGGAGACAACCAGAGAGCTTTTGCCCTGCTGTTCCTCCTGAGTTGAAGGACAGCATGAAAATGGTTGCGCCTACAGAAGATCATTGAAGATTGCAGGGGTAGTTTTTGAGACTGCCTTGTGTCAGTGTGCTTGAAGGATGTCTGTGTGCAAGTATTGACAGTCGCTCTCCATGGTCCTGAGCTGGTCGGTTGCTGTGGTGTGGCCAGTTGCCAAAGCTGGCAGGTGATGACAGATGCCATCACATCCACTGTGACTGTACCATCATCAGTATAGCAAATGCATCTGTACAGTACCACCATATTGATACATAATAAATATTAATCAAACAGTTCACCGAGGATTTGGTTCATTATTGGATCTCCGATTTACAATTAGATGTTGTTTTGCATTATAGTTATTAACTTGTCTTTCTTTGTCACACCTACAAGATATATTTTTTTATTTGATGAATGCCCTCAATACAAAGCCTAACAAGTTTTGCAGCTAGGTTATTACATTAGATAGGGCAAATCATGAGCACTATGCTTTATAATTTATTTTATTAAAGCACCGATAAATTAAACCAGTCATAATGGGGAGATTAATGAAAAGCCTTTATACATGAAGGCAAGAACAAGGACATGTTGCATGCAATACACAAGCGACTTACAGACGTGTGATAAAAAATGTATGAACATTCCTTTACCAGTTCTCTGGAGGTTGTGGTAGGAGACTACAGAGGGGATCACTTATGCTGTTTCAAAAACCGTGCGTCAGTTTGAAATGCACCAACTCAAAGGTTCCTGCAAAACCAAAAGCCGAATTGAGACTAGCCTCTGTTACGAGTGGTTAAAAACAGCTCCTCAGTTCTCAACGTAGTTTATTTTAAAAATAACATGAGCATGAACATGTATTGACGCTCCACCAAGTTCCACATTTGAACAGTGGATCAAAATGTCAGACTCTGTTCTGATCACCACAAAGGGCTTGAACATAAATAAATGTATTCATGTGTGCTCAGCTGGTAGAGGAAAATGCAGACTGCTCTGAGGTCACGGGTTCAACTCCCAGGCACCACATACACTAAGAGAAATATCTACTATTTGTGGACTTGATAAATGTGTCTGCTAAACAAATAGATGTGGCTCATAGACTGCTGAATGAAACAGACCGAGAAGTGCCTAACACAAAGTGACTGTGTCAGGTGCTGCTGAAGAGATCAAATGATGTCCTACAATTTGATATGTTGAATGGGAAGAACACATATGATTAGGTCAATTGTGCTGCTGCTTCTGGAAATCTGATACAGTTATTTGATTCTCCCAAGTTGCTCATGCCAAAAAAAGAAAATGAAATTAAAGAGCGACATCACTGTAGCCGCCATCAATGTTTCTGATACAATGGAGAGGAGAACAAAGGGTTGACTGGATCTATGGTATACCACTCGTGTATACAACAGAGATAATGTTTAGAAGTGTGTTTAGAAACTGAAGTTTGTACTGATATTCTATTTGTGTTTTATTTAACCTTTACGGCATACAAAGATGCAGAGACGGTGCAGACAGGTCGGAACAAACACATACGCATACACACAGAGAGAAAAGAAAAGGCAGGGTAGGGACGACAGACATGGAGATAAGAAAAACACTAGGGATATGGAGAGAAATGCCATCATGGTAGTTTACATAAACAATGTGGAAACAAGTGAGAATAAAAACAGAGAAGAAGTCGATAGACACAGACTGAGACAAGACACAGTAGTAGACCTAAGTCAGTATGGCAAAAATCACCTGCAACAGATAACCGCACCATGCTGCTTCACTATTGCACAAGACAAACATATAATACCAATAGCATAGTATTGCATAAGGCGTACGCACTACATACTCAGATATGATCATAGAAAATGGTGGTTATTGAGTGTTGCACCACTCTGAATAGTGCATTTTAGCCAGTCAAACACAAGAAGACTATCAACTATGTCAGAGCTCTTGCAAATGCAAGAGTCAAAGTTGAAGTTATGAATTGAAGGAAGTGAAGATAACTTGCTAGTTTTAGACCTAAACTCCTTGCTACTGCTTTCAAAAAAGACCCTAAGACATTTGTTTTCATTATGCAGATTTTTTTCTCCACTCAAAATACCAGCTCTGCCACTACAGGTCAATGGATATGCAGCCAAACAAGAGGAAGAACAGCAGTCTGATATTTGATCAGACTTAGCCTGACATTACTCTGTATTGCAGGGAATATTTCACTGTTAGAGGCTCCAATCACCTATCATAGTTTTGTTATGACAATAATAGATGCTGATGAGAAGTTGCACTTTCAATTCACATTGTTCTCATGACAGGGGATGATGAGTCTCTCTGGGCTTTATTGCACTTGCTGCCCTCATATGATCTAGGTCTGCTGTTTCTGGCTGTGACAGCCTGCCAGTCAAATCTTTGACAGCTAAGATGACAGTTGTTGTCAGTGCAGAAGGTAAGTTTCTAAGTTTCTATTTCCTCATCATGATGTCTTGTGCTTAAAGGTGCCATGTGTAATGTCCGCCAAAAAATCAATTCATACTTCACATTCCATAAAAGATGGGGGCAGTATACCTCCAGAAAGTGAAATGGTCTACCCTAGAGTAACAACCGACAAACATGTATTGCAGTTTGGCTGGCGGTTATGTTGCCCGCATACCGCCTCCCATGGCCGAAACTGGTGATACCTGTTGGGCTGTGGCTAGTAATTTAGCATGCTAATTCAGGTTGATATCTCTGCAGCACTATACCTTGTCCAAAATACCATTTTTTTAATGACATCATCGCCCTTATTTCTTCTCATTCTTTTGATGCGTGTAGCTAATTTTTTGGATATTTTTACCTCTATTCTTACACATGGCACCTTTAACTATGAACACACCAACAAAATAATTATCTGGGGTTTTTGAAAGGCAAACTCACTTTGGATGTTAGCGAATTGCCATCATATCACCAGTTTATTCGAGGGAGGGGAAATTAACACTTTATTTGCTGATACATTTACAGACAACTATTTCTTTGCTTTAGATTCATTTGGACTTTTTACTCTGGACTTAAGCAAATGATCACCTTTGATATGGCTGCATGGTGTGTGTGTGTGTAGATACCCACAGGAGAATACTATGTCTACTGCCTGTCACCTCCAGCTGAGAACACAGTCTAATTGAGGCCATGCAAACTGGTTAATATCTCCAGTCAACACAGTGGCAAACACCAGTAAGTCCTTCATTCTCAACCAAGTCTCACATCAATTTGGGAGGTTGATATGACATTTTGGTTTCACAGTCACATAAATGCAATTTGCACTGTTTTCTTCATGGGGAAGCACCGTTAGATGATCACCACAAACCCCATGCAGACACTGTAATCTCCAGTTACGCTAATCATTCAAATCATATGTCTTACCATACTTTGCTTACTGGTGAATAATTTGCTGTATCTACACTCTGCCCCACAGACCATTTTGACCTGGGGGGTTGGGGTGGGGGTGGCCCATTACCGCATCTATGTGTATCTTGCACAGGAAGCCAGAGTAGATCTGTCCTCAGAGGACCAAGGGGTGTGAGCTCATGTTTCATGCATCATGTAGCATGCACATTTCTTGCCCGTTTCCTCTTTGATAAGTTATATGTATGCAGCAGTACTTGATTAATGTGTTTTCAAAGACTTTTTTTTTTTTCATACCACATTTCACTGTACTGAGCCACTCTGTGAAGATATGCCTTGTGCCGGTCAGATGAAATACTGTATCAAAGCTTCACAGCTCAGTTCCTTGCTCCAGAAAGCTGTATAGTCTGCTGCTTGGGTTACATTTCTGGTGTAGGAGCCAGCACACATGTGTTTGTGTGTGCCAGTATACTGTGCCTACACCCTCTAAAAACAACAAAAAAACAATGTCTCATATGAGTGCTTAGGTGCATTAGTTTTTGCTCATGATTTTCAACGATAAATCCTCATCACATATATTGGACTATAATTTCCAACGATAAGTCCTCATCACATATATTTGACTATAACTACAGTAAGTATCTTAAAGGAGAATTCCGGTGTGATATTGACCTAAAGTGTATTGAAACATGATACCGAGTGTGAACGTATGTCTCACAGCCCATCTCGGCTTGTCCCCTGCACTTCAAAAATCTAGCGCTAGTTAGCCGATGCTACCAACAGCTTTTTCAATAGTGGTGCTTCGGCATCGGGCTAGCCATGCAAATAAATCACTTTTACACCCATTTACGAGGCTCAATGTATCTCCACACTTCATTGGTAGACTTCCGAGGGCCCTGACATTTAAAACGAGACATTGAGAACTTTGAAAAAGCACTGGTAGTTTACTTACAAGAAGATTTATACAGACAGTATCTTCACGAAGTTTAGCGTTTGCAGCCATCTTGAATTTAGTCACGATAAGTCAAGCGACGAGTAAGAATGAACAGGTATGATAAGGTGCTGCTACTGGTAGAAACTGGAATCCATGCATTTCCACTGAATTATTTTTGGAATCTGATCCCTTATCATACCTGTTCATTCTTATTCGTCGCTCGACTTATCGTGAATAAATTCAAGATGGCTGCAAACGCTAAACTTCGTGAAGATACTGTCTGTATAAATCATCTTGTAAGTAAACTACCAGTGCTTTTTCAAAGTTCTCAATGTCTCGTTTTAAATGTCAGGGCCCTCGGAAGTCTACCAATGAAGTGTGGAGATACATTGAGCCTCGTAAATGGGTGTAAAACAGTGATTTATTTGCATGGCTAGCCCGATGCCGAAGCACCACTATTGAAAAAGCTGTTGGTAGCATCGGCTAACTAGCGCCAGATTTTGGAGTGCAGGGGACAAGCCGAGATGGGCTATGAGACATACGTTCACACTCGGTATCATGTTTCAATACACTTTAGGTCAATATCACACCGGAATTCTCCTTTAAGTAAAATTGAAAACCATGATAATGATATTTACAACATTGACTGGATGGTTTATCCATGACGGTCCAATTAGGCATAGTCTCTGGTCAGACCCCTAGGCTGTGTCTAATTGCTATGATACATGAAGGATGTAAGATACAGTGTGCAATGTTTTCCTCTCTCATTTACCCCAGTATTTTTTCTCTGACAAGCTCTTCCACACTTCTTTAAAGGGACTGGCAGACGGGCCGGCTTCTGACTCTGATTTACCGCTAATTTTCCCCTCCTCAAGCGCTCACTCCAAACCGCACTCTTAAACTGTGCGCTGCGGCTAATGGTAGAGGCACACATGGCTGAGTGCCTCTACTGACAGCAGAGCGGAGACGAGAGGAGAGGAGAGGAGAGAAGAGGAGAGGAACGGAGAGGAGAGGAGAGGAGAGAAGAGGAGAGGAGAGGAGAGGAGCGGAGAGGAGAGGCGCGGAACGGAGTACCCCCAGCCACCTCATTATTCCGTCTCCTTAACATCTGGAACCATGCATAATTCCTCACTCACTTCCCACTGACTCTGAATCAGATGACGATGGCCAAGGGTCTCATTGGCTGCTCCAGCAACACCCAGGAAGAGAAAATCTGGCTCTTATTATTAGTAGCATCGTAAAGGACAGTATGGGTGATTTTCTGTCTGCAGATGATTTCATTTCCATTTTTTTGCTCATTGTTTTGTGCTTCCTGTAATTTTCTTGTTTGATTAGGCTCTCCATGGAACCTTATATACTCTGCAAATTAGAGAAAGACATGGTTGGATTCAATAGCCCAAAGGACACATGGTGGTTCGTGGCACTGCCAGGTCGAAAATATGTAGCTCACTGTGAATTGGCTCAGCAAGGAGCCAGGGAGAAGATTTCTGAAATCCATTGGCATTGCGTCAGATTCATTATCCACATGCAAGTCCCCTCTGCAAAAAAACTGAAGCATTTCAGATGGCAATGCATATCTTAAGCCCAGTTCATTATAAATATGTATTGTAAGGGCATTACAAGTACATTTGAGACCATGGAGTGTTATTCATATCATGGGGTGTTAATTAATATAACCCCCTCTCAACCAAAACAACTTCGCACCTTACCCATGTATAGAAACTATTGCAGCTGAGGGTGGAGACAAAGGAAACCAATTAGAAGTCTTGAATAGAGCTACAATTGAATAGTACATGATGGAATGTACAGGATAAATTTGAGCAGAGAAAAGGTGATGGCCAGTAGATAGTGCTCAAAGTTATTACTTAATACTACAGTATAATCATATCCATGAACTTTGTGCTTTATTTGGCAAATACATTTTTGTTTAATTATTTTTTTTCCATTTTCGATTTATTCATACTTACATTCCATTCACTTTAATACAAATTTGGGGAAAAGTAGAACATTAATTTGACCTTGAGTTTGACTTTTATGACATGAAGATAAAGGCACACAAACAAATCAATTAATCAGATAAAGGCCACTTTTAGAAACATAGCTTCAATGTGGATTCTTGTAAACATCATTATGAAGATGCTTTAAGCTGTCAAACTTGGTTGTATATAGAAGGGCTTATTTTTCTCTTGGTGCTTGGCAAGTTCATTCTCAGACACACTTCATCAACGCAGTGTGTAAACTTGCACGTCAGACTAAATCCTTTTGCCTGCACATACTCAGACTCAGTCATCACAGTGAGATCAAAGTATCTATCTAGTGAGTTAACTCCATCTTGGTGTTATACCTCTGCTTGGTTGAATTTCCTATTGGGATGCGCTCTTTACAACATCAGTAAACTTTCAGATAATTGTAAACCTACGCAGTGGTTTAATGTACAATAGTGCTTGTACATTAATTCGCCAAACTCATTGTGAAGTTTAAATTAGTTCACATTGCAACCTAGTGCTGATCCTCCTGTTTTATCATGCATACAATGTTTTTGTTATTGGAATACCAAACTTATGGTATATGTTCAGATCTTAGCAATTCTCCAAAGTCCTCAAAGCTCTTCTGTTGACAGCTCATGGTATCACTGGGATATTTCAGTGAATGGAGTACTAATGGAGTTTCAATCTTTTACAAACTATTTGTGGAAACGACCAGCTGCTATGCTGAGATTCTGTGTGTGTGTGTGTGTTTTTGTTAAGTCGGTAACACTTTATTTTAATGTGTCGCTGTTACAGTGTACTTACCTAATTAGGTACAGTAGTACAACCTGTGTAACAACATGTACTATCAGGTACTATCATTGTACTTGCATAATGTATTTGTGAGTACCTACATATAGTTGTTACATTGTAATACTGACTGCTTTTACAAAACTTTGCCAATTTGCCTAAATTTTCATCAGAGGCAAAGAGCTGACCTGAGACCTGCTGGATGGGGTAAATCGGGTCATGATAGATTTGATATACAAAGCATGCTTAGCTCCAGTCAAGGCCTCATTGTCTTCAGTGCACATGTAACAGCTGTGCTGCTACAACCTTGTTACTCTTTGATACAGTGGAATAAACTGGAACAGGTCTTGTCTTGGAACAGATCTACTAATTCACATGTACTGTGTGGTGTAACAGCAGACACGTTTCAACACATCAATTACAGGATATATAACATCATTGACAGGATGTACTGTATATATGTAGATGTAAGTACTTAACTGGTACACTTTATTTTAATGGGTTTATGCCACTGTATCAAAGAGCAATAAGTGTGTACCAACACAGTTGATATATGTACTATGTAGTGAATTAGTAGACCTGTTCCAAGACATCGAAGACATAACATACATGTCATATGTACATGTAAGTAATTAACTGGTACACTTAATAGGTTTATTCCACTGTATCAAAGAGTAACAAGGTTGTAGCAGCACAGCTGTTACATGTACTGAAAACAATGAGGCCTTGACTGGAGCTAAGAATGCTTTGTATATCAAATCTATCATGACCAGATTTACCCCATCCAGCAGGTCTCAGGTCAGCTCTTTGCCTCTGATGAAAATGTAGGCAAACTGGCAAAGTTTTGTAAAAGCACTCAGTATTACAATGTAACAACTATATGTAGGTACCCACAAATACATAATGCAAGTACAATGATAGTACCTGATAGTACATGTTGTTACACAGGTTGTACCACTGTACCTAATTAGGTAGGTACACTGTAACAGCGACACATTAAAATAAAGTGTTACCGTTAAGTCTTCTCAATAAAACCATAATTTCAGTTTATTGAGATAATAACCTTGTTTATTGGTTTTATCATCAATAACTCATTCATAATTGCATGCATGATGTTTATCTGCGACTGAATGATATGACTGAAAATAATAGAGGTCTTTTCTTTTTTGCACTTTAAAATGGACATGAGCTTATGTAGTTCATCAAATTGGGCGTGTTTTAAAAAACATAATAAATGTTTTTACGGATAATCCGTGTTGGTATTATTGTGAACAATATACCATGTGGGAAACGTTGTCATACCACATGGACCACTGTGAAACTGCTGACTCAGCAGCCAATCATGCAAAACAATCAGCTCTAATGTGACTTCATCCAGGACAATAGAAGCATCTTGTAGCTACAACCCATTTAGAGTGAACTGGGAATATATGCGCTAAAGTGATGAGAACGCACTTCCAAAAAATCCCCTTGTCTGACAGTGAGAGGTTGAGATGAAGGATGAGTCCCAGGCTCAACAGAGAGGAGTCCTACCCTGGAGGTAGACTCATTAATTAAATGATATAATTACAAGGTGATGGCTCTGACTTTTGGCTCGAGACAAAAGAGGCCTCAGCCCTCTCTGTCCTGCCTCTCTTCTGTCATCGCTGCCATCACTATTAGACAGCAGGCCCCAGGTGCCTTGCACATTGTGGCCGAGAAAGGCGACATTTTCAGAGATGAATAAAGATGGCTCCAATGCTGCAGTGTGTGTGTGTGTGTGTGTGTGTGTCTGTGTGTGTGTGTGTGTGTGTGCGTGTGTGTATGGATCATGGGTTTGTTGCTGGAACCTCCACCCAAACCAAATGGCTCTCACTTCACAGAGCGTGTTTGTAATGAGCTATCTACAAACATCTGGGGAGATAACAGCCAGCAGCCAGTGGACAAGATTAATAAATAATGCCAAGCCCTCTCACTTTGTTCACTGGTTAGGTTAAACTGTACAAACACAATCAAGGTTTCAAATGCCGA
This sequence comes from Alosa sapidissima, assembly GCF_018492685.1. Taxonomy (NCBI): domain Eukaryota; kingdom Metazoa; phylum Chordata; class Actinopteri; order Clupeiformes; family Clupeidae; genus Alosa; species Alosa sapidissima. Next base: position 35,983,113 of record NC_055961.1, on the reverse strand, counting down.
AGATGAATTTATTCAAATTTCATCTCCCAAACAGTAGCTCTGTCATCAGGAATTGATTACAGGGCAAATAATTGCTTTGTTTTCAGCTGTCTCACCAGAGTCTTGCTTGAGTTTTGAACATGTATCTTGAGTCTTGCTTGTTCTAAACAAAACAGTACACACCATCCTGCTGGTCTCATGGGGTCTTCAGTGAAAACTGCCTAAAGACATACAAGTAAAAGAGAATAACTTCAGAGGCCTCACACTGAAAGCAGCACGCACTGAATGTTAGTACATTTACAGTGCAGGGTGAAAAAAAATCTGCCCACATGCCAAGTCTTTGGAGAATAATATCTTCATTTCCATAAGCAGCATGAGGGAGAAGTATTAATGCTCTAATTGGATAAAAGATGAGACAAGCCACACAGACGGAAGTATTTGTCTTTGTCAGAGTGACGGCGAAATGTGAAAGATTGTATATGCAAAGGGATGTTTATGATTTTGGCAGAGATTGCCACATGGCAAGTGCCAAAATCCTCGCTATCTCTCAGCGCCAAGGTCCTGTGAGACTTGACAAGAGAGGGTAGTCCATTTTTAGGGCTGGGACCAGAAGATGGAGGGTTTCATGATTAAATAGCCATACTTTTGGCACTCGCTCTGACCTTGGCAATGTCACATCAGCCATTTGTGCTTCTCTCTTGTCCAGAGTTCTGTCTCTCTCTCTCTCTCTCTCTCTAGACCTCGTTCACAGTGCAGCTGAGGTCTGCTCCCTGCTAATTGGTATTTGAACTGACTTGCTATCCCGTCTGTACAGAGTGCACGAATGCAAAAATGGTTCTGATCAACTGAAAAGTTCTGACCGTTTGCCGGTGATTATCGAATGTTTTTCAAAATGTCCGCTCTTTGTTCCCTGGCCAAGTCATAAGAACATTTTAAACATTGATTACAGTTTTTCTCAGTCGCTTTGGTGCTTTTCTCACATCACTATTAACATTTGCACAGCAGTTAGTGCATTTCTCAAAACATTAGTGCAAACTACAAAACATAGTGGATAACCTGCAAAAGCACGTCACTTGCTCAAAATGTATAGTCCATTCCTCAAAAGCAAGTATTTATGTCAATGAAACTGCCAGTGTCATCAAAATGAGAAGTCTTGACACCATCGTTTATGAACAAGATAGTCAAATGGCTTTGTCATGTTTTCATTACGACAGTTTATGCTCTCAGTGTTTTCGCATGCAAAAAAAGGTCAGAACTAGGTGACTACCTGAACATGCTCAAGACAGCGCTATACACTACTTGTACAGCCATTTGAAAACTACAGTAAAGTTAGAAATTGCTGTACATAGGAGAGTAAGTGCGTACAAGACACTGAATACAGTTTTTCTCAGTCGCTTTGGTGCTTTTTTCAGATCAGAATGAAAATTCTCATAACTATTAGTTCAACCTCCACAACATTTAGTCATTTGTGCACATCATAGTAGTAATTTCTCCTTCCTCTGAACAAATTGCAAATACTTTTGGACATGTATCAGTTGCTTTCATACAATTCTCTGCTGTTTTTTAACATTATCATTTGCTTATGTCATGTCAGTCAAAATGAACTATACTTATGAATGCTGAATAGTCGTTCCCAATAAAACTAATAGTCTTCATTTCATTGCTTGAGTCATTACATACAAAATTGTTGAACTAGTTAACAAATTCTGTCACAATGCTGTAGAATTGCAAAGAGCATACAGTAAAAATGTATGTATTCAGTGTCTTGTACTCACTTACTCACGTAACTACAGCAATGTGTAACTTTACTGTAGTTTTTAAATGGCTGTGCAAGTGCTGTATAGTGCTGTCTTGAGCATGTTCAGGTAGTGCCACCGAGTTCTGACCTTTTTTTGCATTGGAAAACACTGAGAGAACTGTCATAATGAAAACATGACAAAGCCATTTGACTATCTTGTTCATAAACGATGGTGTCAAGACTTCTAATTTTGATGACACTGACAGTTTCATTGACATGAATACCTGCTTTTGAGGAATGGACTATCCATTTTCAGCAAGTGACGTGCTTTTGCAGGTCATCCACTATGTTTTGCAGTTTGCACTAATTGTTTTGAGAATTGCACTAACTGCTGTGCAAATGTTAATAGTGATGTGAGAAAAGCACCAAAGCGACTGAGAAAAACTGTATGTACGTTTCACATTTTTACTATGCTCTTTGCAATTCTACAGCATTGTGACAGAATTTGTTAACTAGTTCACCAATTTTGTATGTAATGACTCAAGCAATGAAATGAAGACTATTAGTTTTATTGGGAACGACTATTCAGCATCCATAAGTATAGTTAATTTTGACTGACATGACAAAGCAACTGATACATGTTCAAAAGCATTTGCAATTTGTTCAGAGGAAGGAGAAATTGCTACTATGATGTGCACAAAGAGTAAATGTTGTGGAGGTTGAACTAATAGTTATGAGAATTTTCATTCTGATCTGAGAAAAGCACCAAAGTGACTGAGAAAAACTGTAATACAATCAGACACATGTCCTCACACACACGAGTCAAAATCAGAAAGATAGTTCATTACTTTTTATCGCAGGTAATTCTACTATTTGTCCACATCAAAAGGCTCAAAGTCATGTCATCCTTGAAAGTTAACCAGTAAGGTTCATGGGAGGGAAAACTGTACCACGTTTTGCATGGTCACCTAAAGTAAAGTAAAGGCGACTCATTTAGCAGACACTTTCATCCAAAGCGACACGGACTCACCACAGTAGGTTTGAAATTCAAATTCAAACTATGCCTGCACCCAATGGCTTGGGGTGGAGGTGGCTGATGGAACCATAGACTATACAGTCTATGGATGGAACAGTGAATTCTGCTGAAGAACCAGAGTGACACACATCTGACTTTGATTGAAAGTCTTATATATGAATAATTTAGATAGATAGATACCGGTAGATAGATAGATGGATACTTTATTCATCCCGAGGGACTTCATAACATAGGCTAACATAAACTTGGACAGGAAGATGCACTGCCAACACGAGCATTAGCCAACCTATAGTAACATATCAACTTGTTTACAGTGTAGCAACATATTGTGATATATTGAATCAGATCGTGATTCATATCACCAGATTCCTATCAGTACACAGCTACTAGTTCAACTAGATGTACCGCAGAGCGGTACAAAATATGACCGGCGCCCAGTCCAGCACATTTTTTCCACAAAAATAAATCACGCTGAAAGGCCTATATGATTCTAACTGTCTCACTAAATTGCATTATCCACACTCAATTCTCACTGGTATCTGCTAGACAACAAGTACCAAAACATGATTAGTTCATAGATTTCACATGTAAAATTAATTTTATACAAGCCCACCTCCATCTTGCCTGTTCATAATTCTGAGAAATTTTTGAATTGTGTGCATATGTGCATGTACATGTTTATGTTATGTGTGTGTGTGTGTGTGTGTGTGTGTGTGTGTGTGCGTGTGTGTGCCTGCGTATGTGCCTGTGCATGCATGCGTACATATGTGTACTGTGTGAGTATGTGTCATACGTATGATTACTGTGAATGTATGTGTGTGCGTGTGTATCTGTTTGTGCACATGTGTGCACATGAAATGGGTTAACATGACCCCTGGAGGCAAACATTGGTCATCCTAGGCCCTACAGTTCTCAAGATATTCACAGAGAACTGTGTCTGCCCTACCCTCCTTTCGGGGGGTCCAGTCCAGCGGGGGGGCTACAGATCAAAACGAAAAACGACGGTTCCATGCTATCCATGTGGGGTTACATGCCCACCAAGTTTCGTGTACCCCGGTCTTTCAGTGTCCCGGGAATCCTTGTTGGTGTACGTCACTAAATGTACACATAATTTATTTTATTGTAAGGCCCCCCATGAACGAAAGTACACAAAACTTCGCATGCATTCGGAGGGTGCCATAATGATCTTACACTTTTAATTTCGTGCAGTTTTGACCATGTCAGCCAGAGATATTGTGATGAAAACACCTAATTTTTTGCTTTTTAATTTTTAACTAGGTGGCGCTATTCATGAAATAAGTGGTAATGAGATGGGTTGACATGCCCCCTTAAGACCAACATACATAAAAAAGGTGGACCTCCTAGGCCCTACGGTTCTCGAGATATTCACAGAAAACTGTCTCCGGCCATCTACAGGCCAGTTGGTGTATAGTAACATAAATTAATTTATTGTGTGGCCCCCCATGAACGGAATTCCACGAAAATTGGCGTGCATTCAGAGGGTGTCATAATGATCCTACACTTCCAGTTTTGTGCAGTTTTGACTATGTTAGGTCACAGATACCTGCGATTACAACACCTCATTTTTACTTTTTTGTGTTTAACTAGGTGGCGCTATACATGAAATGAGTAGTTATGGAATGGGTTGACATGGCCCCTTGAGATCAACATACAAAAAAAATGGTCCTCCTAAACCCTACGGTTCTCGAGATATTCACAGAAAACTGTGTCTGCCCTACCCTCCTTTCGGGGGGTCCAGTCCAGCGGGGGGGCTACAGATCAAAACGAAAAACGATGGTTCCATTCTATCCATGTGGGGTTACATGCCCACCAAGTTTCGTGTACCCCGGTCTTTCAGTGTTCCGGGAATCCTTGACGGAAATTTAGGCATGTGGAAAAAAAAAAAAAAAATCTGACTAAACCTATATGGCCGCCGCTTCGCTGCGCGGCACGGCGGTCATAATAAGTAGCTGTGACATGATCATATCAACAAATTAAGTGATAATTCATCACTGCTTGCATGGACATTGTGTCCATTAAGTGCATGAGCTACATTGTAAAAATGAAAACACGTTCATAAAATCACTCAGAGAGAACACTCTCTTGCTTATATTATTTTATATTATATATGCATGTATACATCATTATTGGGAGGTGGGGCCCAGATCTGAGTCTGAGCTTCTAGGAAAAGCCACATTTCTGAGTACCCTGAGGGCCAGATGTACTAACGCTTTTGCGCCCACTTCAGGCGTATTTGTTTCGTAATGTGCGTGTAAAATCATTGCAAGGTATGTACAAACAGGCCGCAATGATGTAAAAGCGCAAACTGCCTGTCTCGGGAGCTGAAAGTGGCAGATAGTGTCATGCATTCATGGGAGGATCCAGGGGAAAGTGGGAGTTTAGCGTAAAAACATGGGAGGGGAAGAGTAAAGAGCGCCTAATTATGTATTCCGCGGTATGTACAAAGACTGCTCTTGAAAGCGCACGTCTATTCTGCGCCTAAATACTTCCGCCTTGTAAAAGCAGGTGTTAATCCAAATTGCAGTTCAATGCGTCAATAAGAGAACCTTTCAAAGACAACAAAATTTAGAGCACCAGTTTTTGTGGTGAAAGTATTTGTACTACCAAAAGCAACCTTAACTTTCGTTGGCCTTTCGAATGTCTTACTTTCACTTTCACGTCATTCACTTAAACTTTCCTACTTGCTAACATTCTTTTTAATGTTGTCATCAGTTAACTTCATTCAACTGCGCTTGTATGTAGGCGCTGCCATTCAGTTGTGGACGTTCGTAAATTGCGTTTATGGGCCCAGAAAGGCGCAGTTTACACTAAGGATTAAACGATGCGACGGAAACTTCAGCACGGTCTGACAGCATTTGCAATCTGCGGTGTGTCCATGACGCTGATAACGCTATGTTTGCAAATGTACGTACATCTGGCCCTGAATTTCTACCAGGTCTATCTCCAGTATTCAAAGCCATAACAGTATCCTTCCCAGCTGGAAGCCCTTCAATGTATTTCTTACACATCTGAGGGATGTCCTTTGGCAGTCTACAGGGCTCTATGGGAGTCTCTTTCAAACAGGAGAGAGTTAGACATCTCTGGCATACTGTATCTTGTGTACATGAAAAATATCCAGCTCACCATAGAGCCATCACCATTTCATTAGTGCACATGCATGTATTAGGCCTGTAGCGCTAACAACATTAAACGGCTTTACAGATGAATTCACTAATGCACCTGGTAATGTACCCTTGTCTTCTGTTCCATTGCTATGTAGGTTATGAATAAGTAAGAGGTTTCACGGCGCCACACATCCTAAACATGCTGGAAGAAGAACATGTATCCTGTAAACATAAAAAACATTCCCAACAGACGAGAGTGCACCAATGAATATTCATGACGTGAACTTTTTTTTTATCTTGGGAAATATTCTACAAATTTTGTTAGTGAATGTTTGGCCAATAGCATAATATATACAGTTATTTTTTTCATTCTGTATAAATGTAGTGAATGTATAGCCTACAGCATAACATATAGTTATTATTTGAATTTAAACCCCCTTACTGTGCAACTCATTGTAATACTGTTGTACTATTTGATAGTCAGTTTAAATGTCTTACATATTAGAGAGGTGTTTTTCTTTCTTTGCAAAATGCAGAGGACAAGATTAAAGCTATGGGTATCATGCTCCTCATAATAACAGCATAACTACACTATCATACTATCACCATGCAGGTCTATGAGATCAAATTCACATTCAAGAGCACTTCCTCAGACGTTATCAGATAATACGTTTGTTAAATAGATTGAGATAGTATTGCTCTGAAATTATAAACATAATCTCAGCAGGATGACTATTAACTGTTCTGTCTCACTGCACATAATGGCGGCATCATGATAATGGAACAGCTATCTAGTTTCTTCTTGTGATGTAAAGCATTTCTGCTGAGCATCTTTATGGGAAACTGCCAAGGAGAACTTGATTTAAACTGCACACAAGCTCACCAAGATAGCAATATTTCCCCTTTTTCATTTGCTCTCTATCCCTATGGTGCTTTTGTTCAATTACGGCAGGTTGCATCAATAATTCTCTGTTCTACAGTAACAAATGAGGCAAAACCATAAAGACCACCATGCACTGCCATATCTGACAGGGCCAGGAGCAGCCGAATGCTTATAAAAGCTATATCCCTAACATCTTGCTTTACCTGATCCATTTCTAGGCTTTTGAGCCAGCTAAATGCAATACAGTGATGTGGATGCTGCTGGGTAGCTTTTTATCGGTTCACATTAAACTGAAGCTGAATTGACCTCGCTACGTAAGTTGTTTGCTGGAGACAAATTACTATTCATTTTGATCTGTGGTCTCTTGGGCCCCTAGCAGTGCTGCCTGAAATGCGCTAGGCTTAGTCAAGGGTTGAGGTTAGGGTTAAGGTTAGGGTTAGGTGCCTTGAAGTCGACGGTGGGGGCCCAAAAGACCATCAAGCATTCATTTTCACACAAACAAATGGTGATGGGATTTCATTTTCACACAAACAAATGGTGATGGGATTTCATTTTCACACAAACAAATGGTGATGGGATTTCATTTTCATTTACCTGTGTGGTTCTGCTCCAAATGAGTGGTGTCCAGGCTGTGTAAGTCTGTTATTCCTCCTGTCCCCTGTCTCCCTCCTGTGTGTGTGGATCTGTGGTCATTTTCTTCCGAGACTAGAGCACCTCCAACACAAATGCTTAGAGGCCTGAGCTGGTGATCCATGCTTGCCATCTAGTCTCTTTGCCTGTTTAGTTTCTAGTCATGTTCCAATCGTCACCATTGCCAGTGTCAGAACCAAAATCATGCCTAATAAATAATGTATTTGAGTTTGAAGACAAATGAAAGATCTTTTCAAAGTCAGGAGAGTAGCAATGTACAGTAACAGTTATTGCCCTATCTCATTCAAAATATTGCACCATTAATATTGATTCATTAGTGACTGAAAATGCACTCTACTCTCTCATCACCTCTGCAACATTGGATTTGGAATATGAGATCCTCTACACGATCTGCAATTAAAGTAAAAGAATGTTTTTGGAATCAGGTCATTTTTAAACACCAGGCTTGTAACCAATGCAACTCTTGACCAACATACATAAAAAAGGTGGACCTCCTAGGCCCTACGGTTCTCGAGATATTCACAGTAACCAATGCAATGTATTTGCTCATTAAATGCAGCACTTTCTAATTGCCTCAAATGAATACCTTTTGTGTTGAAGAACTGGTCAAGTGAATCATAGGTCCAAAACGGCCTTGAATAAATCTACCTCAACACAGCACCTTACAGTAAATGCCATTTTGCCTCCTGCACAGATACAGCATAGTGCAATCTGAGCAATTAGTGTAAATTGAACTGATATACTCAAAAGGTGCATTAGCTTTTGATGGAAAGAAAATGAATGGGATATGTGCCAGCCATCCCATTAAGGAAGTCTTGGTAAATCTAATCCTATAAAATCACTGTCCTGAAAGGCAGCTGAAAGTGCCAGCGGCAGTCGAAATAATCTTTTAAGAAACGGGGTGAAATTAAAAACATTTTTTTGAAATACTATCCCCCCCTAAAGGCCCCTTTGCTTCGTGTGTTGCTGCAGGACTAACCGCACAAAGGCAGTTTTATGACAAAGCCCAGCACATCAGCAGAAAACAGAGTTTAGTTTGTCCCTGTCTCAGCTGTGGTCAATGTTCTTATAAATTCTTTGACAAACTGCACTACTTTCATTTTAAGTAGTCGCAACAAAGCACAAATGCTAGCATTTTATGGAGGCACAAAAAAATGAAACATTAGCACTTTCATTTTGAATAACAGCCCCAAGACCCACCCACCCACCCCACACACGCACACACATGCACCTCTAAGAAATGGAGCAAATAATGTCTCCAGAAGACACGGCCTCAAAGTCGAATGATACTCTGCTTAAGTGCGGGCCGGACCATCTGAGTCTTTTTCTCAGTCTTTGTCTTAGTCTCCACATAGCTCTGTGATTGCTGTGATCATGAGAGAGGGGAAGGTTTTCCTCGCTTATTACCCTCTCCACTGGAGCACTTCAAGGCTTCATGTTTTTATTGCGTCCTCAGTCTGTCTCAGCTCCTGTCGGTACTTACATGAAGGTCATGGACATTTTCACTCTTTTGTGAGTGTGTGTGTGTGTGTGTGACTCTTTTTTCTTTCTTTGGTCTTGTTCTGACTTTGTTTTTTTTTTCTTCCAGTCTGAAGTATTTGGAGTGTGAACTTTCATTCAACTGGTGAACAGCACCTCCCCTCCTCCACCACCACCACGTCCACTTGACCCCAGACACACACACCGTTTTACAGTATGTGGGTCTGATGGTCTGTCTTAGATACTACTCTTTAAATTAGAGCTCTGTGTATCCCGTGGTTGGTTACAGTATCTGCACCAATCACCCACTCCTTGCAATTATCCTCCATACATTCCCAGTGTATGACTAATGACTATATGACCACATGACTAAATTATCGGTGTATCAAGCCAAGGCTATTTTTATTGATCAAATGCTCTCAGTGCAGTCAAACTCCAACCATATCATGAACCATTATTTCACATTCATATTTTCATTGTACTAAATGGATAGATCAAGAGAAACTCATTCATGCTTTTATTTCAAGAGAACCTCATCCATGCATTTTTTTTCCAACATGGTGGACTACTGTAATGGTTTCTTGAAACAACTCGTTCAAAATGCTGTTGCTAGAATGATTATACACGACAGAGACTTAGTTCTAAAATCTTTAGAAAGGCTAGCAACCTACAGAATAGATTTGAAAGTCCTGCTGCTGCTGCTGCTAGTCTATAAAACGCAATCTGCAAATGTAAAACGCAAATGGTTTGGGCCCAAATCTCTGACAGAGTATAAACGAAGTATGGCTCTAAGGTCTATGGACTGGGGTCAGCTAGATCCAAGGGTCAAAAACAAAGGCCACGGTGAAGCAGCCTTAGGCTTTATGTAACTGGAACACACTGCCAGAGGATCTTACATGTATCCCAAATAGAGCGATTCTACTCTACTTTTTAATTTATTTTAGCAATAGTTTATTGTTTTGTGCTCAGAAGCACTTTGCCTTTTTCCCTTTGGACATTCCTTTTGCTTTTGTTCATGTACTTAACAATGAATGGCCTTTGTGTATGAAATGTGCTACACAAATACACTTGCCAAGTCTTGCCTTCCTATGTAAAGTACAGTATCTCAAAATATGTTGTCTGTACAAAATCTGTAATGTACCAGTAAATCCAATTAGGATAATAACAAATTAGCAATGGGTCATTTCATGAAGGTTAAAATTATTATGAGACAGCCTGAAGCAATGGTATGTTAATAAGTCTTTTGAGGTACTGTATGAAGTTACATTATTACTTGAGAACTATTCAGTATGAGCAGTTTTATTGCTTTACAGAAGCAATGAACAGAAAATTGCCCTAACTGACTGGGGAAAATCGCGCCTGAAGTACCACTTTGAGAAGTCACAGTTTCAAGAGATGGGATAATGTTGATCTAGTGTAGCGGGTGTGTAGGCTACTCTCTCTCTTGCGTTGTGTTATAGACGACGAGGCGTTGACTCTCTCTGGCTACCACAGCCGTTTATTCTGATAGAACAAATGTCTCACAGTCACACACCATTTGCCATAGAGAGCTCCAGCACGAGAACAGGCTACTGCAGACTGGTTAACAGTATTTACACAAGACATGAACAAAAGTATGAATCACGAAAATAGACAACTGTACCTGATAGAACAAATGTCTCACAGTCACACACATTTGCCATGAGAGCTCCAGCTAGCAAAACGAAAACAGAAATTATTCAGTTCACGGTTCGTAAAGTATTACAAAAGTTAAGCTATCAAGCTAGGTTCTAACCAGACTAGCAAGCTAGCAGAACGTGGCGAACTATTTCACTTTAAAGCTAAACCAAAAGAAACAAAACAAAATGGTCTATTAGAGACCTCCTGTGTGGATTTACTACATGCATACTAGCATATTATTACACTGGACACATTTATTTACGCTATAACAGCGGAGCTCAATATATGCAACTTACCACGAGAACAGGCTACTGCAGACTGGTGATTGTGTGTGTAAGAACTTACCCTAAACGTCAGCAGAATAGCACCAATAGATGGTGCTCGTGTTACATGAAAAGCCTGTCTCATAGAGAAATTACTAGCTAAATGAAAAGTTACATTTTAATGGCAAGTAGAAATATTTACTCCGCTACACTAGCATATGATATTTATTTGCAAAAATTGATGTTTTTGTAAAATACAATTACTGTAAGCAAGCATTTAAGCATACTGTAGGCCTATACCGTATGTATGAAACCTGAACTATTAAGATGTGAAAATATGATCTAGGCCTACATCTTAGGTATGAAAACTGGCCTGCGGATTAATTTAAAAAGATTTTTATCATATTTTCATGTATACTATAAACATTTCTGAATGCATGATGCCTGGCATCACATTCTGTCATCTATACCCCTGTGTGTAACGTCTTGCCATCATACATATGGTGATGATGTAATTGACTGATGATTGGTTCCACCCCAGTATTGCTAAAGACCATTAGCATCCAACGCATTAGACACACATTCTCCTATCTACCTTCCTCGCATGATTGCTAATGGACTTGGCATTTACAAGGAAACATGACATTAATTTAAAACCAGTCCAAAAGCTGGCTTCATATCTCTCAGCCTGCTAATGTGCAAGGATGTCACTCTTAGTAATGTATTCACACACACTTGTGAATATTGCCACTAAAGCAAGGATATCGTGTAGATCATGTGTATATTTCAAAGACCATAGCCACATGCTCCGACATGATATGGCCAGTCTTCCAGAAACCAATATTGTGTAACTCTGCTGTCAGCAGCTCACCCAGATGTTACTTGTCTGTTCAACACAGCTGAATTAACTATTTCAGATACACTTGGCTCGTGCCAGTCACATCACAGCAGACAGGCCCTATTTTTATTTCTCGTGTCACATTTCTGTATGTCAGTCTAGTTGCCTCATAATCCAACTGGGGTGGCCTGTAGCAGGAGGGAAAGTTGTCTGGTTGTGTACCCCCGTTTCACTCTCTCAGAGTGGTAGGAGAAGGGGTGGATCCTCATAATATGCACTCTAAAATACTGTAGCGTACACTGCTATTTAAATACATGCAATGCAAAGAAACTTTGATGCAATTATCTGTTTATTACGGTTGTTGTTGGCCACAACCACGCCTCACAACCTCTCCAGTCAACCACACACAAGACACGGGGTGGTACCCCATTGGCCCAGGTTACACAGCTTATCACCAAACAGTACACACATTAACCTGCCAACCATAATGTTGTTAACTCAGACACGCTACAATACTTCCACTTACTGATGCATTAGAAATATCTCAAGAAATAAAAATTAAACAATGATGTCATTAACAGTCTGTTCATGGTAACTAATGTGATACATTTCAGTATATTAGTTATATTTTGCATTATTAATTATGCAAATAATTATGTCTTATAATTAACAAAGCATGACCTGCATGAACAGCAGGTTCGGGAATCGAACCCCGGGCCAACTGATTGTCAGAGGGTAACCTTACCACCGATATAAAACAAAATGAGTATTGCAGTGTTTGTCTCCCAATAATAACTTGATGTCGACCTTAAATTAAAGTCTTGATCCTCTAAACAGAAATGTATATAAAACTTTAGTGATGCTGTTGGACTTTGAGAAAACAAATAAAATTTTATGCAACCTATCAAATATGACACAATAACAACCATATATTTTACGTGGTCATCAATTGAGGACATAAAAGTAATGTTTGTGTGTACTAATGTGCCTAGGTGTCTTCGTCCTCTATGTGGTGGCATAGTTGAGAAGTTGAGTTGAGAAGTTGAAACTGTATGATTTCACATGTCTCCCTGAATTGCAATACATATCTTTGAGCCTTTCTGTCCATTTGTATAGCTGTTTGCCTCACGGATAGTCTGTGTCCTTTTGCCCCTTCTGTTTGTCTGCCTGTGTCTATGGCAAATTGTTTGTCTGTTTTTTCCCTCTCTCTTTCTTCTCTTCCTTTTCATCTCGGTCGGAAGCTGTGGCGGTGGCTGGGGTGCGAGCAGCGGTGCAGAGGGAATCCTAGTTGAGTCAGGGTGGGCAGAATCGACTCCAGAGTTTAAGACAGACATACAGTAAGTGGCTTTGCAGGTATTTGGAGTTTCTGCATTCGCTGGAATGTTTGTTTGTGTTGCCGACAAATAATAAGATATTACATTTTCGGCCACAGTGATTTCAGAATATGTTGGCCAGAAGTTTGTTGTTGTTGTTGAACATTGAGTGTTGGAGTTATCCTTCAAGAACAACACATCCTTGACGTCTGTATTATCTCAAAAGGTGATGTCAGCATATCCATCTGCTCCAGCACAGTGGTGTTGATTTCCTCCTGATCACATTTCTCTGCCTATCCTGTCGAACCATCTCTTCACATATGATTCTCCTCCAACACTTAATCAATCTCTTGCAACAGCTCTCTACCAACACTTTCAAATGGTTTTGGAACTTCACTACTTAAAATCTATTACTACATTCCACACTCACTCAAAACTGTCGACAAGTTCTGTTTAAAAACAATTTTTCCTTGACAGCTGAGTGAGAGAGAAAGAATCTCAAATACAGGCTAAAATAAAATAGCATCACTTTTATATAGATATTCTGTCTCATCTATCCACACTCAAAGGATGATCCACAGAAAACTGCTTTTCCGCACACATAAAAAGACACTCACACAGACATACAGCACACACACAGAGCAACTCAGACACATAGACACTAGCTCACACAAGCGCCATCTCCCTCTCCTAGACAGTTTTTTAACAAGTAACAGCTTCACAGACATATTCTCACTATTAGACATGCTGTCTCACATATACACACACCTCAGAATCCCTTCCCCTCACATAGGCTATACGCAGACAAAAAAATTTGCACCCCTTCAACCAAAGATGTAGATAGACTGTGTCGAGACGTACAGACTCCGCAACTCTATCTCTCCCCTAGAGAGGCATTCAGACAAGTAACTGTTTCACTGCAATTTTGTATCATGCTTGACATATCTACTGCCATATCGACATGGTAAAAGGACTAGTGCCTGTTGATGAGTCTTGTCAATCATGGTAGCCCTTTGGGTTTTGAGTTCTCTTTGAGTAGACAGAGAATTCCAACAGCAGTCCTGTTGACTATACACTTCACTTTCTCTGGATAGATAGCAGCATATACGGTGGAAGTCTAATCTGTGCGACAGAACATGAAAACCACCAACTCAAACTTTCCTTTATTAAATGATCTGTCATGGCAAGACATGCATGCAGCTGATGGCCAATAGTTGTAAGGTGCCTTTTTTTCGGTTCTGAACTATAGTTTTTCTCAATCGTTTTGATACCTGTGTCAACTCTGAAATCACACTCTCAAAACAGTTAACACCCGTGTCTGAACAAAAGCACTCTGGACAAAATGACACATTTTGCTTGCAAAAGGCTGTTACTCTCTCAAAACACTTAAAACATGCAGCAAAAGCAAATCTTGCCTTCAAACACTACAACTTGTTGCCAATTAAAAAAACACTCTTTAATCAATCATTACACACTGGACAACAAAATGCAAAATCTAGTTCTCAAAATTAGTATTTTTGCTATGTCTGTTCCATTACTTTCTAATTTTTCTGGTAGGCCTATCAGAAAAAAACTGTGAAAAGACAAAATGTACTGAATAAAAAAATAATTTATTCATTCCTCCCAAGATGTAACTGCCATTGACATGTAAGACATACAGTAAATACCTAGCAAGATACAGTAAATTTCATTGAACTACAACTTGTCATTTTTCATCGAAATAGGCCTACAGTAAACACCTTTTGTACTGTTTTCTCCACCAAATAGGCAATACAGTACTTTGTCTAAATGTGCATTAGATCCATACTTGCAAATAGCAACACAGAACAGACATCTCTAATGGATAATGAATGATTGCTGATTGAAGAATTGTGCAAAGGAGTTTCACACAGGTGTATCAGAGATTCAGACTTATGCAAGGAATCTATACCACCTGTGAAAAGATGTTTTCCTTTTGTTTAGCATGGGAAAACCAATAGAGTTTGGGGCTTTTGAATGACACCTGTGTTAACTGTTTTGCAAAAGGGTGTGAGAAATGTGTGAACCCAATGAAAATGTGTGAACACATTCGCTAGAGATGACTTCTGCTGTGCAAAGAAAGTAGTCATGAAGACCAAGTGGGTTCTAGTTTACTTAAGCAGGTAAAAGCAATCGAGGAAAAACTGTAAGAACAGTCTCTCACAGACCAAGTCTGATTCACCAAATGTAAACAATCAGCTACAGTGTGATAGGAACACATTTTAATGTCACACTTGAAGTAAATATCATGGATATTAAGTCAATGTTTATTTTACAGCTATAATGATAAATCTGTATTTCACTTTTCATCCCACTGGCATAAGATAAATTGTTAATGCAAGCACATGATATTCTCTTTGAATGTATTCTTTTTGAAATGTCTAACGAGATACCCATAATGTGTGACCTGCTTTTTTTTCTTTCTTAATTTTTCCATGACTCCAACATTTGATTAAAGGCACCCTTCAGAGTCTTTTTAACATAACAAAACATTTCCAAAATTATTTTGATGGCACATGACCTCATAACATGACAAAATACACTTCTGCCATTGTCTGAGCGGCCCTCTAACGACCTAGCAACTTTCTGTGTTCCATCTTGAACAAAAATGGTGACTATGACAGACAGCTTATTAACATAGGTTCTTTACTCTTTTTTCCTATTCAATTCCGTGTGGAATTGGAATTGATCTGTGGTGCCAAGCACTGAGCAATGCCAAAAGACTATGCCTAAAGCAAGAGTAGTAAACTGGGAAACCTCAGGTGAGCCTCATGAAATAGTTCACTTATTCCCCAGGGTGTTTACATTGTGTCACAGTCACACCAGGTTCTGCTCCAGCCACAGCCACTTCTCACTCTCCTGAAGCTCCCCTCACTCATTCACACTCCACAGACTACTAATGACCTGCACCTGTTCCCAATCAGCCTCACTTAAACCCCAGTCTCCTCTCAGTCATGGTCTGGCGTCGCCAGAGATGACACTGAAGAACCCAAAGTGCTCTCCACAAGCCTGACTCCCTAGGAATACCAAAGTCCTTTTAGGCAAGTCCCTCCACTCGGCGGCCATATTGCAACGCTTTTTGGGCACTCATCGGGCATCCTATTCGGCAGAAATGCGCGTGCGCAAGGCTTCACGACACCAATCTTGCTCCAGCGGCGAATACAACACATGATTGGCACAATGTCTTCACAACACACCATATCATTGGCTCAATGTATTCACACCACACCACATGATTGGCTCAATGTATTCACATGTCGACGTTTTTCCGAGGAAGGGGTGTGATATGTGTAGACAACGGCCATATTGACGTTACAAACTAACCCCATGCATTTCTATGGAGGATTTTTTGAGTGCTGTGTCTCCTCATTAGAAAGTCTCTGGGAATACTCCTCCTGGATACCCCTCGCTTCAGTCGCTTGGCCCAGCGTCCTCCTCGTCTGATCCCTCGAGTCACCCTCTCCGGATCCTATCTAGCTAAGTTGATCTACTGTGTTTTGGACTCTCCTTGGTTTACCGTTTCCTGTTGAACTTCTGTGCGTTAGTGCCCTGGATTTGACACCCCTTTTCCTGTTATTCATTTGGAATAAAGCTACCTTGTTTGAATTCTACCTCCTTGTCCTGAGTCTGTGTCGTGACAGATTATCTATGGGGCAATACTGATACGCTCTTCACCTCCAAGTGCTTGAATTCCTCGAATTGTTTCCCAATGGAACGAAGCAACTGACTGTTGGATTGCACCACACGTTTCAGACACAAGCTGAAAAAGTCTCCCAACTCAAAGTTAGAAATAGTTCAACTTTTGAGGTCATGTTTTTTTTTACTACTTAGACTCTATTACTACATTACACTCACTACTTGGAATGCCCGCATTGTGGAGGTGAAAAAAATGTGTCAGTGTGAAGGCCGTCTATGTGTTTAGAAGGGACTATGAGAAAGACTAGAAGAGGTGGCAGCCCTCACCCTTATCCAAAACAAATCTCTCCCGTGGGAGACCGAGTAAAGGAAACTTGAACCTTGAACTGTTACAGGGCAAATGTTTGAATGGATCTATTTTTAATGCAGTGCTATTGTATAATAACAAAATAATGTTTTATTTAATTGCAGTGCATGAAAATGCACTGTTCTGTTATCCGAAGTCTTATTATTATTATTACTATAATACTATATTACTGTTCTTCCTATAGGCAACAACTTCTTATTATTACAGTGCATGAAAATGCACTGTACTGTTCTTCCTAGGCTTCTTATTACAGTGCATGAAAATGCACTGTTCTGTTATCCGAAGTCTTCTTCTTATTCTCCCCACCAAATTTCTGCGTCTAATTCAGCTTCAACCGTTTAACGTAGAAACTTCGTTCAAACTTTGTAACGTAGGTCTTGAAAAGGAGACTTGAGGAATGTATTTTTCACTTTTGTAAACTTTTGTAATAGACTTTGTATGGGGACTATGGCATCACAATGGGCTAATTAACTTGATGTGCACCTGTATCAACTTCCAGCTGCTCAACTAGGTCCCATCAAAAAGCTAGTTAAACTGATTGCACCTGTATCAACTGCTTTCTGCTCAATTAGGCCAACTCTCTCTGTGTATCTCCATTCTACAAGGATATAAGGCACATTCCATCCAACTTTCTATCCATCCAACTTTCTATCCATTCATCCTCTTCAAACCATTCACTCATCTACCCATTAAACTATCCCATCAATATCCATTAAACAATCTGCCTATCAACATCCATTCAACTTTCTGTCTATCAACATCCATTACACTATCTACATTTAACTTTTAAACTATATACTCTGTCTCAGGCTTTAAACATACAATCTGGCTCTACAGATCCTGTTCAACTATTTCCTCTGCCCACAACTGTTTCAAAATAAATGTCCTCACTACAATAATTCACTATTAAATAATTTAACTATTTAAACTACTCAACTATTTAACTGTTCAGCCATTTCAACTGTCAGTTGTTATCAACTATGACTTCTGCCAACTGTTATCAAATAAAAGTTTGTTTTGCATTTTATGTTAATATACAGTATGTTTATATTTTCATGCACTGGTAATTTCCTCAATTACATTTTCTAGTTATTATTATTCCGCTTACC
Organism: Alosa sapidissima; assembly: GCF_018492685.1. NCBI lineage: Eukaryota > Metazoa > Chordata > Actinopteri > Clupeiformes > Clupeidae > Alosa > Alosa sapidissima. The sequence goes on along the minus strand of NC_055961.1, from coordinate 35,965,019 downwards.
ACTTTTTCCGTACGCAATTTCTCTTGAACAGTTTAACTCAGAAACTTCATTCAAACTTTGTAACGTAGGTCTTCAAACACATCAGGTTGCTATGTCTTTTCAACTTTGAAACTTTTATAGACCCTTTCAACAATAAAAACAAAAACAATGCTTGAACGTTCTATTTGGGCCCCAATCTACTTCCTCTGCATTAAGATAATATATGGAATGTTTAAAAGGAAGTCTTGTGGGGCCAACTATGATGCTGATAATGGAACTCTCTTGAAAGGGTCTATACTTTCTAAACTTTTAAAGAAAAACTTTTTAAAAATCCCCATAGACTTAACATTGTGATTGTGACATCACAATGTGGCTATTAAGCAATTAGAATCCTATGCCAGGTGTTCAGGCCACCTGCAGTCTCAGGCTTTAAGTATACAATCTGGGTCTCTTAAGACTACACATCCTATTCAACTGTTTCCTCTGCCCAAAACTGTTTCAAAATAAAAGTCATCACTACAATAATTCACTGTTAAACAATTTAACCCTTTAAACTACTGAACTTTTTTACTGTTCAGCCATTGTAACTGTCACTTGTCATCAACTATGGCTCCTACCCACTGTAGCTGAATTGAATTTCCCCTGGGGATCAATAAAGTATCTATCTATCTATCTATCTATCTATCTATCTATCTATCTATCTAGCTAGCTAGTTAGAATTGTTAGCATAGTCACATCATTAGCATTTTTAGCAAAACTGCTAGAAAACATTAGCTAAGTTAACTAAGTAGCATTGTTAGCATAGTTATCATTATTAGCATAGTTACCATTTTTAGCAAAACTGCTATAAAACATTAGCTAAGTTAATAATAAAATAATTCCGTGGAAATGCATGGATTCCAGTTGCTGCTACTGGAAGAAACTGGAATCCATGCATTTCCACTGAATTATTTTTGGAATCTGATCCCTTATCATACCTGTTCATTCTTACTCGTCGCTCGACTCATCGTGACTAAATTCAAGATGGCTGCAAACGCTAAACTTCGTGAAGATACTGTCTGTATAAATCGTCTTGTAAGTAAACTACCAGTGCTTTTTCAAAGTTCTCAATGTCTCGTTTTAAATGTCAGGGCCCTCGGAAGTCTACCAATGAAGTGTGGAGATACATTGAGCCTCGTAAATGGTGTAAAACAGTGATTTATTTGCATGGCTAGCCCGATGCCGAAGCACCACCATTGAAAAAGCTGTTGGTAGCATCGGCTAACTAGCGCCAGATTTTGGAGTGCAGGGAAAAAGCCGAGATGGGCTATGAGACATACGTTCACACTCGGTATCATGTTTCAACACACTTTAGGTCAATATCACACCGGAATTCTCCTTTAAACTATCTATCTATTAAACTAGCTGTCTATCAACAACTTTTAAACTATCTACATTCAACTTTTAAACGGTCTACTTTTAAACTATCAGCTTTTATTAAGCTATGCAACCACCATGTCTATCCTAGCATCACCGTAGTAACCATCTCTGTATTATCTATTTTAACTATACATGATATTTCACATCACAACTTTTGCATTTTCATGCACTGGTAATTCCTTGGAATTGCATTTCTAGTTATTCTTCCCACCAAATTTCTGCGTCTAATTCAGCTTCAACCGTTTAATGTAGAAACTTTGTTCAAATTTTGTAACGTAGGTCTTGAAGAGGACACTTGAGGAATGTATTTTTCACTTTTGTAAACTTTATACTTTTTGAGATATAACAAAAAACAAGCTTATTTTCCCCCATACTTACAACCGGACCCGCGTCACACAGAGCAGGTTGTTTGCGCCATGCCCCTTTTGAGGGGAAAACATTCCCTCAGAACAAGCCAGAGTGAACCGGTAGACATGTACCAACCACACAGCTAAGAACCCCTCCCTGAGTTTCTTTTGCCTACCATGTCCTCAAAAAAAATCCTGACAGAAGAAAATTATGGCTACAAGCCATAAGAAGAGAAGACCGTATGACACTTCTGGTCACTGAGTGGGGTTGTTGCACCACTTCGTAGCCTACTCGGGAGACTGAAGGGACATGTTTTTATATTAATTGAATTAAGCTTTTGTAGGTATCTTTCACGGTCAACGACCGGCAAAGTGGTTATGTATTGAGTGGTCATATTGATTTGTGGTATTTTTTGTTATTATTTACTCCTGCGATTTCTGTACGAATTACGTTTATTGACCCTAATTTGCGTTGGAGTTAATGAGAGGGGTTGTTTGTTTTCCCCCCGAAAGGGGCGGGAACGTTTGTCACGAGTCAAGTTCCCGGATGTGCCGGTCTAACGTATAGACTTTGCATTAGCACTATGACATCACAATGGACTAATTAACTTGATTTGCACCTGTATCAACTTCCAGCTGCTCAACTAGGACCCATCAAAGGGCCAGTTAAACTGATTGCACCTATATCAACTGCTTTCTGCTTAACTAGGCCAACTCTCTCTGTGTCTCTCCATTCTACAAGGATATAAGGCACATTCCATCCAACTTTCTATCCATTCATCCTCTTCAAACCATTCACTCATCCACCACTTAAACTATCCATCAACATCCATTAAACAATCTGCCTATCAACATCCATTATACTATCTACTATACATTCAACTTTTAAACTATATACTCTGTCTCAGGCTTTAACTCATTGAATGCCAAGCTGTTTTCAAAGGTGAGACTTTAAAAGGTGAGACTTTAAGCTCTCAGTGGGTGCAAACCGTGTATTTCTACACGCCTCTGTTCCTGAGAAATCCCAAGCGAACCAGTGGCTAGTTTTTATCAAAATCACTGTTTTTTTTTGGAGATTTCACGTCTTTCATGAAATATGAAGTGTTGCCTGTAACTTTCCGGGAAGTGATCAGCGAGACCTGGCGAGACTGCCACCTAGTGATAGACCCACGGAAATGGCCTGGTTTTGACCTGACGTGCATGCGTCACTGATTCGACCCAAAGCGGCAACCAAATTATGATAAAATGTCCAGATAAAATGTCCAGATTGTGCGTTTTCATGAGTTTTCGATCGTCATATATTTCATTTCCATTCATCAAAGAGTTCCCAAAATCACATATAAGGTGTGTTAAAGTGTCTAGTTTCGTAATTTAAAAAAAAAAAAACTAAAAACGTAATATTACGTTTTTGGCACTCAATGAGTTAAGCATACAATCTGGCTCTCTTAAGACTACTATTTCCTCTGCCCACAACTGTTTCAAAATAAATGTCCTCACTACAATAATTCACTATTAAATAATTTAACTATTTAGCATCACAATGAATATGAAGATCATGTTAAAAGTTAGCTGGCAAAAACATAAATAGGTTACATACCTGTGGGGTGTACTACGAATCTCGATTAGTGGGTTAGTGAGGTATGTTGCGCTCAAAGCCAGGCTATGCTGTGACACGAAAGTGGATCTGTTTTAGTGTCGCTATATCACGATGGTATCTTATGCTGTCAACCAAACCTGGGGCCTGTACTACGAAGCGGGGTTACTGGCTTATCTGGGTAACTTCGAGAGTAACTTGATCACGTGTGGCGTAACTTCCCGATTAATCCGTACTATGAAAGGTGGATAGGTTTTAACCGAGGTATGCTGCCATGGCAATTTACGCTGCATCTCAAACCTGCTCCTAGCAGGGGCCTGTACTACGAAGCGGGGTTTCTGGCTTATCTGGGTAACTTCGAGAGTAACTTGATCACGTGTGGCGTAACTTCCCGATTAACCCGTACTACGAAAGGATAGGTTTTAACCGAGGTATGCTGCCATGGCAATTTACGCTGCATCTCAAACCTGCTCCGACCAGGTTATGTTCTTGGTTAACCCGAGGTTTCCGTTAACCACAACCTTTATACGTACCACCCCTCCACTAATAATTTCTCCCGAGACATGTCGGCGTACCTGGATGATCCATTGAAGCGCAAATCGTGAGGGACTCTCTTCGCAGGGCGAGGGGTTTTAGAGACCGCCAGAAAATATATATAGCCTACCCGGACGATATTCTCTATGAAGATATAGATTGTCAGCCGAGGGAATTCGTTATCTTTGTCAGATGATCTAGGAAGACGTCTCATAGCAATGCCCGTACGTGGACATTCATGTATTCAATCGGTGATGCAAGAATACTGTAGGCTTATGTCCGAAAATAAATCGGACATAGGCCTTCAGTATGCTGAACATCTGAGCAAGAATAGCCTAAAATAAATCGGACATAGCCTACAGTAGGCCTAATAAATAAAAATCACCAGTTTTAACAAACTTGTTGAATTGAATGTCATATTACTGTACCCCGCACATAAAGGCTACACATTTCCACAGCACCAGAATCCGACCGAATGCCTCCCTCAACCCCCTCCATAATCGGCCTTCCACTATTATTTGCGATGGCCAACTCCTCTGCTACTGTAAAACACTCTGGTGCCTTTCCTCCTACAGTAGTGTTCAAAGACAGCTGTTTCTTGTTAGCTGTAAAACAGAGGCCTAGTGGCTATAAGCTAGGCTTACATGTTTTCATAATTAAGAAATATTAATGCAAGCTATAACTATATAAACCTACTATTCTGAATAATGTTTTTGTGTTTCATTTTCACCTGCTGCCATGTGCGTTTGGCAATGGTGTTGCATCTGAAATGTTCACAGGATTAGGCATACACTAAATCAGTCAATGGGGGCTACTTAAACATTCAATTATCCTTATTACTGTAATCTATGCCCACTTCTGAATTGGGTTGCATCTGTAGGCCTTTCTATGAACTCAAATTAGGCTATTTAATTATTTCAACTCATTTCAGACATTCCATCCGCAAGCTACTAATCCTCCGTAACACATATTTGAAGAACATGTGGGAATAAAACTTTACTTTTAGGCATTTACGCTACCCGATCTGTAATACGTTGCCAACAGCCTTGCTTTGCTCACTGCCGATTTTTGTCGTAGAGTGGGTTTTAATTCCTCATAACTTGTCATAATAATTGTGCATTCCTCATCCGTAAAATAAGGTGATCGCGTCATCATTGAAAGTGACTTGCGCTGCAAACCGCCCCTTTTATGTGAACGCGCACAGGTAGACGGCTCCCACACACAGCTGCGTTCCGTCAACGCATTCCAGTGGGTGTTCCCGACGGTAGCTATGCAAATGACTTGAAGTAAAACCGTAATGTGATTGGTTGGTGCCGTCCGTAGATTGGCTTGATTGGCCGGTGCCGTCTGTCGGTGCAGCAACAGCTGAACTCCTCAACGTGAGCAGCGGGAGAAACGCGACGCGACGGACCCACAATTCAGTTAGGCAACGGATCACGTGAGCCCATTTAAAGTGAATGGGATGCGTCTCCAGCAACGCGATGCACGCAGCTGTGTGTGGGAGCCGTAACCCCGGCTCAACAAATCAACTTCATAATCAGCATCGTAGTACCGATTAACACCACTTAAGATAACCAGGTTTTGTCAACCCTGGTTTAACAAAGTAACCCTGGGTTACATCTGGGTAGGTTAAGCTCCCTTCGTAGTACAGGCCCCTGGTACAATTGTAACAGCGGTACAAATGTAACAGTGTTTTATTCTCAAGATATGGTGTACGGAAACGTAAACAGACACATATCATGTAATTATGTATAATCTTACAGCCATCCAAATATGAATGGTCTACTATAAATACGACCAGAGATATTAAGCAAAAAGGTGCAAAATTCAAGCATAGCGATTTTTTATTTATTTTTTAACCGCAACTGTTTGTTTAAGTTTGCTTCGTGAAATTTGAGCGTGTGGACTTCAATCACATGTCATTCATATCTTCAGTCCCTCTGTTTCAAGTTAACATGAGTGCCATTTGATTTGTATAGTCACAGCAAATGCAATTTAATGAAAATAAAAAGTTGTAACACCAGTCTCTATGGCAAAATGAACTGATTTTATCGCGCATGCGCGAACATTCTCATTGCGAGTTATGGATTATGATTTTTGTGCCGCCATCACCCAATTAAAGTTAACACAGCAACTTGAAATATCACTATTGGACCAAATGCTTCAGACATGTAAGAAATAAGCAGTTTATCAACTATATTTACTGGTTTTATCAAGTGGATATGGCCAAAATAAGCATATTTAGGGACCGTTCGTTATTTATAAACAGGGTCACCGGAGGAAAATAGGGGAGGGTCATGTCGTTTTATTCTTTGTTGAGGGGAGGGTCACCTAACTTTTTTTTGTCTAGGAGGGGGGGTCACCCATCTTTTGTATTAATGAAAACAGCAAAAAATCAAAGTGGCTTGTTTGATTGTTGATTTCTGTCGCCATAACGTTCTCTTTCGTTCCATAGCTCTGTCAACATTGAACAATGAAAATAAGGGAGATTTCCCGGGTTTCTCACGCAAAATACGGAAAATGTCAACATCCGTCTCCATTAACGTTGGAAGGGTTGGAGCAACAAAGTAGCCTACTTTATTTCACGCCTAACAGCCTATAGGCCTATCCATTTGGTCAACTTTATCCAGCCCTAAAAAAGCTCAATTTAACTTTGGTTTACTTGTAGTTTACCGTGTAGCCTAGCCTAACTTTAAACAGTGTGCATGCTTATAAAGCATATGTGCTTCATTCATCCACACATCCAGGTCCTAACGTTTTGACAAGCATTTCTACCAATTGACCTTGTTCCTGCCCATCTCTAGCTTTGCTGTCTCCATCCTTTCTGTTTTTGTTGTTTGCAAAAAAATATATAGTAGGCCCTATTTATTGGTAACCAGCAACAAGTGCAATTTGTTAATCGCTGTCATTCTCTCTCCTGCCAACAAAAATGTGTTACGTTCCAAGCAGTGCGTAATTCTGCTTCATAAAGTTGAACAAATACATTGGTCAAATAAATAGCCAGTTTATGGTCTACAGTGTAGAGTTGGTAAGTTATGGTAGACCAACTTGGAGTGAATAGCCTATACAGGGGGATTTCTTTAGCTCTTAGCCTGGCAGGTGCGCACGTAGACATAGCCTACTGCCGAACACTGCAAGTGCCAATGAATCGTGCTTTCACGACAACCACGTCGTTAACTTAAATAGGCCTGTAGGTTAACATCACTCTTCGCATTCAAGCAAGCAAAACGATGATTTGAATAAATCTGTTTCTCTGGAAGGGCAAGGGGTAACAACAGGATAACACAGAGACAGGCCAGAATGCAGGACTAGTATTACAGTAATATGGGATATTCTACGGGAAAATATTAAAACGGCAAGACAGCGGGGAAAAGTTAAAATGATAGGCCTAAACCCGGAAAAAATTGGCATGTTAGGTATTTTTCGGTCCCTGTGATTATTTGTGAAATTGTGCAAACGGCCTTTTCAAGTCATTTGAGAAGGAAGGAGTAGCAAGCTCCCAAATTGACGCTCGTCTGAGAAATTGAGTTTTGGATAATGTTCAGCTTCGGCAACTTTACAATGACTGAGGAAGCCTAGAGATGGCCGCCATCTTGGTGAAGTGTGATGTGTAAGATCAGAAAGCAGAGGGTGAGTTTAGAACGACAGTTAAAGTCGATGTGTTTACATAGCGCTTTATAACGTGGGTGGAAGGTATCGACAATTGGCCAGGGAGGGTCATGTCTTTTTTGAAAAGGCTGCTGGAGGGTCGTTGATAATTTTCTTGCAGGCAGGGGAGGGTCATGCAACTTTTGATTGAAGCACTCAAAATCCCTCTGGTGACCCCGTTTATAAATAACGAACGGTCCCTTAAAGGTTATTGTGAGCTAGCATAACACCATAACATATGGTCTGCAATGGCTAATCAATAATGCAATAAATTAGCTTTAACAGTCATACATTTGTGTCTTGCTACAGCAGTTGCCCAAGCCAGTAGGTCTTCAAAGTATCAAGTTTTCAAACATTTCACTGACTGCTGGTCAGGCTCTCTGTGGCCACCTAGTCTATCTGTAGCCTAAATTGAGGAAGCGTTGCTGGTCTAAAATAAATAAATAATAATAAAAAAAAAAGTGTGATGGGGAGGATTGAACCCAAGCCATTTAGTAGGCCTTCAAAGTATCATGGTTAAGTTTTACAAACGTTTCACTGAGGTTAGGCTGTGGTCGCCCCTACCTGAAGTCTCTGTAGAGGCACATGAACATGAACGTCAGCAAATAAATCAAATAAAAATGTGTTGCCTAATTGTGTATCCTTCTGTCCAGCCTATTCTTTTAAGAATTCAGTTCATGAAACACAGGCATTGAAACGCACACAGCAATGGGCAGGAGAAGTCTATAACGTGTCCATATTTTACACAAAATTTGCGCACAGGGAGAGTCAAAACTCTTTAAGCTTATTAACATTAATGTTGCTAACACGTAGACATGGGTTTGATGGTGTTTTTGATACTTTACTTCCCAATTCTTAAGTTGGTGCTTCTCCTGTGGCGCAACAGGTTCATGCCTATAAATTGCTTGATCACGCAGTCGACATGGGTTCAATCCTCCCCATCACACTTTTTTTATTATTATTATTTATTTATTTTAGACCAGCAACGCTTCCTCAATTTAGGCTACAGATAGACTAGGTGGCCACAGAGAGCCTGACCAGCAGTCAGTGAAATGTTTGAAAACTTGATACTTTGAAGACCTACTGGCTTGGGCAACTGCTGTAGCAAGACACCACCATCAGCCGTATTAACTTGCTACAATCATCAGCTGACTTCTTCTAATTGTATAGACTAACTCAAGTAAATTTCACTATGACTTTAGGGTTGGTTCGTGGCGCAAGTATATAGATAAATGGTTATCATGTAAGAGGTTTCATTTAGGAAGCAGGTTCGATACCCACGTGGAGTTAGTATAAGGCTATTTAGGTAGGCTATTTATTATTTTGGTGGCATATTCATGGTCCAGTGCAGTTACCTTGGCCTTTGGAATTAAAATAGCCCCACATCATCACATACCCTTCACCATACCTAGAGATTGGCATGGGTGTTATTTCAGTTAGCCTATTAGCTGGTTTGATGCTCATTGAGCTCAATGCAAATCAAACCAGCTAATAGGCTAACTGAAATAACACCCATGCCAATCTCTAGGTATGGTGAAGGGTATGTGATGATGTGGGGCTATTTTAATTCCACAGGCCAAGGTAACTTTATCAGGATGCACAGTATTCTGGATCCATGAAATAACTGGCCTTTAAAAATAAAAACCTGCCTGTCTCTATAGGAATTTAACATAGGGGTGCCAATACTTATGACCCCTGTATTTTAAGGAAGAACATTTATTTATTTATGATACATTATTCATTCACTAAGAAAATTGGTGTCCTTAAAGGTTAGATATTTCCTCATTGTTCACTTAAGGCATTAAGATCAATTTCCAAAAGATGATTTTATATTCCTCTTTTCAGTCAACTTTAGCATAGGTGCCAATACTTTTGGCCAGCACTGTATAGTGCTTTCCAACTTACTGGGTAAGACAAATCTGCTGCTATAAGGAGCAAAAACTAAGGACACGGAAGAGGGTCAATGAGAATGAATGAGAATGAAAATTTAAGGCCAACTTTTCATTTGTCAAAGGTTGAAATACAACATCTTTAATTAATTATACAGATTAATCAGTTATATGTTTATTGTCTATGGCTATGTCTATAGTATGTCTATGTCTGTATTTAAAGCATGTCTATGTCTGCATGGGAAAGTAAGAAACGAAATTTCAATTCTTTGTATGACCAGTGCATGTAAAGAAATTGACAATAAAAGCCGACTTGACTTATACAGATTATGGCAGGTTCCTAGTATAATTTCAGGAGTTGTAGCTAGGTTTGATTTTGTAAACTTAGTCAAACTATTGCTATTACCGTAAACAGAGCTGGACAGTAACGGAGTACATTTACTTGAGTACAGTACTTGAGTACAATTTTGAGGGATCTGTACTTTACTCGAGTATCATTTTTGGGGAGTACTCATGACTTTACTCAAGTACATTTGAGAGGCAAATATTGTACTCTTTACTCCACTACATTTCTATCCATAACCGTGAGTACCCGTTACTACTTCTAAAAAAAAAGGAAAAAAGAAAAATCTCGGAAACCCTCAATTTGTTGTTTCCCTCTCAAACGTGATTGGATTGTGCAAGCGCCACTGATTGGGACAGCCTATCAGCAATCACCTTCAGCTTTTCGCCAAAGTCAACTCCATGGTCAGATTTAGATAAGAGACGAAACCATGGACGAAACAATGGATGAAGACGCAGCAGGTCCATCCCGGGAATGTGCCAACCTGTGGCCCCACCTCGCCAGACTATTTCAATTTTCTGAACAAGTTAATGATAGTTTTCGCTTCAAGTGTTTCAATTACAAAATAGTATTTTGTATTTGAAATACGTATTTTAAATACATGTATTAGAAATTCTGCCCATCCCTGGCAACATGGTAAAAAGATGAAAATGACTTGATTTTACTTCCAATTAATTTTACATTCTCCAAGGTATTAACATGAACATTTTTCATAACTCCATGTAGGACGTTTCTGTACATAAATGTAAGCACTGTGGCAGTAGTAATGCAATATTTAGAAAATGTAGGCTACTCTTGTACTCTTGATACTCAAGTACTTTTAAAAACAAGTACTTCAGTACTTTTACTTTAGTAGACATCTGACTGTTGTACTTTTACTTGTACTTGAGTAAAATTTAGCAAAGGGTATCTGTACTTTTACTCAAGTAATGAAGCTGTGTACTCTGTCCGCCTCTGACCGTAACTTATGATGAAATCAAGTCACAAGCTGCGGAAAGCATTTTATCCATGAGATGTTGAAGAAAAGTTTTTTTCCCCAAATTAACTTGACTGTATTTTTTATTTTCAACAAGAGGCTGAATATACCTCTAAAACTCATTTCTCCACCAAATGTCTTAACAAGGCCCATACTTTAATAGCACAATATACAGAAGCCGCCACCCTATGAACACTCTATGTCAAGGTGTTGGATTGTCCATGTGGATTGCTGTACACAGAATGCTGTGCTTCACCAGATCTGTAGTCCTACGAAGTCCTGGTTGGACATTCACATCATACTGAACCAGTATTGTAGTTATGTCCACTGAATGTAGCTCAAAATCAGTTCTATGGTTTATAAAAGACATGCCTTTTAATGACAGAAATGCATCCCCTAACTCATAAAATTCCACATATTTAGCTTACCTTTCCACTGTTAGTCTCATGCTGCCACAGAGTCATTTTTTCACTATAGACAATTTATCTCACCTAATGATCACAATTTATTTCAGTCGGGTACTCTAGCTCATTCAGTGACATCCCTGACAGATTGGACCCCTGGTAAAGAGTAGAAAAAAGTTAGAATCATTACGATGTCTATTATGGTCAACCGAGTCATGTTGATATGACATAACGTTTACAGGGGATTATATTTACCAGAATTTCCATTTATTATGCTTCTGGAATTGGATTAGAGCAACTGCAAAGGACCTTTTAAACCACTAAACCCTATGAGATTTAATGGAACATTTTCTTAATGATATCTGAACTGTCTTACATCTTCCCCTTTAAGTGTGATGTGATTTTTTATGCTTTGAACTGCCACGTCAAACATCTTAATTACAGAGTTAAAGCTTATAATTACATATGGCAATTCTGAGGTAAATGTGGCATAGATTATGCACAAACGTTCTGAAAATGGAATGTGTCACCATATCTTTTTCTCATTTGCAATCCAATGTATGGCTGTATTTAGCTCCATGTTTGAAACTACAACGACTTGTCCTTCACACTATCCCCTCTCACCTTAACAGTATCACCTCTGAAAAAGGCAAGGAAACCATAGAAACAGACCAGGCGCTCTTCAAAACTTTTATCCACCACCTCTTTTGATGCATTGGCGAATAAGGCTCCCAGAGAAATCTTAGCTTGGCTCTCTGTGTTCTCCAAAGGCATTCTGGGATTTGGTCACTGAAAGTCAGAACATAAACTTCAGAAAACCAACTCTCTGAGGGGTTTCATGTCTTTGCTGTAGAAATGGGTAGGACCAGGGCTGTAGGACACTTCTATAGTGACACAACAACACACATTTCGGCAAGTTTCGGCAACATAGGCTTCTCTGTTCCACATCCAAACAAGCTCTGACACCATTAGTTTCCATTAATGATTAATTTTAGAAATTAGGTCACGTTCATGATTCATTTAAATGGTATAGAGCAAGAAGCCATAGATTCACAGTTCTCACAGATGTTCTATGTTTTCTGTGAGAAACTTCAAGCTTGGTGATTAAAGCACATTAAAGTTTCCAAAAGCTTTGTGAAGACAGCTCTTTCAAAAATTCAAACTGTGAGAGGAAAGAGTAATCATCTCTAGTTTGTATCCAGGCACAGTTGACTCCAGGTAAAATAATGCATTACTCAAACTGATACTGACAACTTGCCAAGCCTTAAGAAAGGTATTTTATCTTTATCTCAAGTAATGGCATACACATCTCTTATACAATGACTCATTAAGGAAAGAAAATGAAAATAGAAATTTAAATCATTTGAGACCACACATCAGTGAAAAGTATAGTGAATCAATCCTATTCTGTCTACGCTCTGCAATGAATAGAGAGGTACAGAATATTTGTGGTTTTGTCTAAAACCATCATTGTCGTCATCATCATCATCCTCACTATGCAGATGAAATTCATTAGCCATTCACATCATTACAAAAGGCCAGTAATCACTTAGATGAGTTGATTTAGGTCACAAACTCCCTTCACCAAGGCTCCACCTGGCAGACCTTACAGATCTTATTGTTGCTTACAGGGAGATTGCTAGATTGTGTTTTGATGGAGCACTATTGCTACAACCTGTCAAGCTTGTCCTTTCTTAATCATTCATGTTCCATATGTATTCCACTTGTCCTTTCTTAATCATTCATGTTCCATGTTTTTTCATTTAAAACTTTAAAACTTAAATGCATGGAATCAATTCATAGATAGGTCTATAAGGGGATATATATACACCATCACCTTTACCTACATGTTATGATTGCATTGAAAATGAATTGGGAGAGATGTGAATGTGTCTCTGCATATGTATGTAGCACCAGATGGGAGTAACAACCATAAAGATACAGTCCACTATTTTAATCCAGTTCACTTAATCAAAAACCTTTTGCAGATAACATCTTTCACAGAATTATCTTGTTAAGAGTTGACCCAAGGGAGATTAAATTCATAGAGCAGTGTAGAGTAGTCCAGAGTAATGGAGTAAAAGTGGGGGAAATAACCTACCTGTTGATATATCAGTGTAATTGGCTTTATATGTTGACTTAGTCACGGTTTGGGATGTTGTGTCTGTGTGTTGCATGAACTGTTTTTTGTGTATTCTTTGCTACTGTTTGACTGATGGAGGGTGGGGCACAACAGTGCTCAGAGTTCACTTAGTACTTCATTTGGCATGTAATGCCTTGTAATAATAGTTGACATATGTGACAGTGTCTGCTAAATTAATAAATGTAAATGTAAATCCGCTCTGATAAATGATATAATCATGTACGTTATTAAATAGTTTATAACTCCTTTGTAACCCATGAGACATAAGTCAGATAAAGCATATACGTCATATATATGTCGGCTAACGTTGATGTAGACAACTGTACTGTACATATACAAATTGTAACTAAATCCACTGTGGAAGGTCTGCATGCAGCTATTCTATAATATTGGGAACATCTAAGGAAAACATCTAGAGATAAAACGTCTCTAAAGAAAATCAATCAATGAGCTAAGTTTCTTGTGCATGATCTAAAGCCATATGTGAGTATTTAGTTGATCCACTGATGTTTCATCTTAGGATCTCGCTCATGGTATTAATTTACAGTGAATAGATATTGCCTTGTTATTAAATTGCCTTTAGTTAGACTTTGCATTTTGCCTGCCATTTAAATTAGGGCCCCTAGACTTCCACCCACCTCCCTCTTCTGCATGCAGCCCTGTGTGCACTGTTGGAGCACTCCTCTCCAGGGCCTTATCCACCTCAACCTTATGACTGAATACTCCCTGTCATCTGATTTTCTGAAGATCTATCATCCCATTCTCTTTGTAGAAAAAAAAACATCCTTATTTACGGTTTCCAAAAAAGTGAGGAAGACTCTAGGCAAGGCAACTGTAGTTTTCTTAGAAAAAAAAAAACTCCTCAGTCAATTGTGTTGTCTCAGAGACGGCAGTGGGGTCCACCCCAGGGCAGTCATTTATTGCTGCTAAGGATGATAAAGGACATCTTCATTTTCTCTCTCCCTCTCTCCCCTCATGCCCAAGGCTGGATTGTGACCCATACGATACATTTTCTGGGTTAATCCTTAATTTGAGATGTTAAATATGCCCAGAGGAGGGTTCTTCCTTATAAATCTAAATGCTTGTGAAGCGCATTTGAGCACTGAAGACCTCATTCCCCAGCTGCTGAGGGAACAGAAATACTATACATAGGTTTGTGATGCCAGAACATCAAGCATGCACTCCCTGAACAACTGCACAATATTTTGATTTAAAAGATGATTCAACAAAATACCACAGATGGGGTCTGCTATAACAAAGATTCAACTCAATTGATTTGTTCATATAGCTCTATAACGTAGAGTGTCTCAAATGTGTCTCAAGGACTTTTAGAGAATCCAGCTTTGACTTTATCTTTGATTCTCCTACAACAACTACTAAGGCGACAGGGACAAGAAAAAAATTCCCCTGTTGGAGGAAACCCTGGGCTGATCCACGGCAAAGATATGGATAGGATAACGGCCACCAAGGTCTCCCGATACAGAGTTAATGGACATAGTGGAGGCAAAAAACCCGACGACGTAAAGCATAGTGGAGTGTTCTCCATCAAGTTCATTGGTTCCATGTATGGGACATCAAGAAGGCCATTATCCCGCATATGCTACTTAAAATTAATGTGTTGTCCATATCTGGACACAGAGACGTGTTAATTAAAAAACAATGCAAGTTGTGTTATTTTCAACACGTATTGTGTAGCAAATTAAAAAAGGAAACACAAAAAACTGTATTGTCCCTATCTGGACACAGAGATGTGTTAAAAACAACTCAAGTTGTCTTGTTCATTTTAAGAGTGTATGATACTCTAAGGCGGGGACCACATTAGCCAGCGGCAAGTGGCAGGTTTCCTATTGTTCTCTACGGTTCGGCAGCGGAACGGTGGCAACGTTAGCGTTGAACAAGCTGAGCGTTGAACTTGGTTCAACTTTCAAAGCGCAATGCAAGCGTATTCAATTGACAAACCATTTGTGTTGCTTAGGAACGAGATAAAAGTATTATGGTCTGAGCGTTGCGTTACGTTTGCCGCTGCCTGATGTGATCGTCGCCTAAGAGTGTACAGTATGCTACCCTATGCTACTCTAAGAGTGTATGCTATGCTACCCTATGCTACTCTGAGTGTACAGTATGCTACTCTAAGAGTGTACAGTACGCTACCCTATGCTACTCTAAGAGTGTATGCTATTCTACCCTATGCTACTCTAAGAGTGTGCAGTATGCTACCCTATGCTACTCTAAGAGTATGCTACCCTATGCTACTCTAAGAGTGTACAGTATGCTACCCTATGCTACTCTAAGAGTATGCTATGCTACTCTAAGAGTGTACAGTATGCTACCCTATGCTCATGGACGGATTATGAACTTTCGGGCCCCTGGGCCCAGATATATTAAGGGCCCCCCACTAATTGTCGCATATGTGGGAGGGGGGGGGGGGGGGGGGGTTTGGGGGTCCTCCCCCAGAATTTTTTTTATTTGTTTGATGTGATTTCCTGTATTCTGGTGCATTTTGGGGATGGCCAATACTTTAATTCAATCAGATTCATAGCCTACATCCTGATTTGTTGATATTGAGGCAGTGATTCCATGCAAAGGCTTGGGCTTCAGGGCCCCCTGACCCCTTGGGGGCCTGGGCCCGGTAGGCCCGTACAGTAATCCATCCCTGCCTATATGCTACTCTAAGAGTGTATGCTACCCATAGACTGTAAAAAATACCCTATGCTACTCTAAGAGTGTATGCTACCCAGTGTTGGGAGTAATGCGTTACAAAAGTAATGTAATTACTGTAATATATTGCTGTTTGCAGTAACGCGGTAATGTAAGGCATTACTAAAAAAAATTGGGTAATATTTTACTCGGTACAAACTTCAGTAACGCGCATTACAATGCATTTTAACCCAAAGTTAAGTGGTGTTTTGTTTTGATACATATTCGCAAACACCACCGCGAGAACAACAGAGAAGAAATAATCGTGCATAATAGTAGAACGTTATCTCCTGATACTAGTTGAAGATGACTGTGGCTGCAGCAGACTCGAAGTCGGATTCTATTTGCTGGATAGACATAATACGCTCATTATTTTCAGCTTGTCAGAGACAAGGATATGAAGAACATAATAGTTAAGTAAGTGCACTTTGTGTGCGAAACCAAAAGATCTCTCTATGCCTCGCGAAATAGCACAAGTAGGCCTAATTTAATGAAACATCTAAAGTGGAGCCATGCTAATCTTTTTGATTCTTGTTAAAACACAAACTATGCGCTTAGTAGTGCATGTCAGCTTTGTGCTGTGAACTTGAATTAAAGAGAATAAAGGGATAGAAATGCAGAAAAAAGTTGTATGCAGCCTGGCAGTGCCACCGCTCCCACCACGCGCATCATGCACTTTGCGTAGGGCACCAAAGAACAGAGGGCCACCCAAATATAGCCAATGAAAAGTAGCTTTACTGCAAACGGCGTTTCACTCAATAACGTTTACAATGTCAAAATGCACTAACACCATGTTACATGCAAGTTTGACACTTTTTCTCTCAATCTTCACCACGTAGTACTAGAATGTAATTGGTGGGTCTTCAATAATTCGTTTTCCAAGCATTTCATGAAGCACATGATATGCCGAGTCGACTGAAACGCATTCCATTCAGATAGCTAGGTGACTACTAGGCTCATAATTCACTTTTAATTGCAAAAAGAAATGTGAAGCAACATGTCATTGCACACTTCCATTTCCAAAGCAATGAAGGCTGCTTATAACAACATTGTGCATATTATTGTTAATATTGTGCTATCAAATAATCAAAGAACTCAAATAAACAAGAGCTGGCAAAAGGGCATTATGAGAACGTAAAGATCAATGTTCTTAAAGTGACAGTGCACCATTTATAAGTAAAACAGCATTTCTTCAGAAATTAATGTTTAAAAACACACAGTAATGGTCTTAAATTATAAGCCTTTTTATTTGACTTTAGTAGCCTGGGTGTTGCCATGCTGCCTTGCGCGCGATTTGATTCACGCTGCTAAGGCAGCCTGGAAACTACCACCCTAATTTTTGCCTCAGATAGGGAACCAATCACAGGACAGGGGGGAAAGCAAGACGATGATGAGCTATGCACAGACACATTTGATAGACATCCGTGGCACCCAATAAACGGATCTGGGCATTTTTCAAATACGAGAAAATGAACGTTTGGTTCCTAGACCACGTCTCATTGAGAAGTGGTGGCGCTAGCCAGGCTATGACTTTAGGTGTTTGAGTTATCATTTAAATGTCACTCACTCAAAGCCACTCACTTAGGGCACCGAAATGGCCAGCAGGCCACCATCTTGAAATTTCTTTATGTAAGCTTTGATTTAGGCTCTGTTGAATTTAATGAGGAGGCCTAGGCCTTAAAGTTACAGTATTTCTATCACAATTTACCAGACTTTTGTCGGTTTTTAACAAAATTCTGACTATGATTGTTTCTTGTATTGCATCATGAGCACTGCTCCTATTGCATTCTACTGTTAGCCTTAAGCCTAGCTCAGTCATTATGCTATACCACATCTCCCTCCATTGGAAGAGCAATGAGCTGCATTGAGCGTAATAAACTGCATTTAGAATGCCAAATCCATATTTCTAGACATTTTGGTGAAAGTAACTTAAAAGTAATGCAATAGTAGTGTAATGCCTTACAATTCAGAGACAGTAATATTATAATGTAACAAATTACTTTGAAATGACAGTAATAAGTAATACATAATACATTACGATTTTACAAAGTAACTTGCCCAACACTGATGCTACCCTATGCTACTCATGCATGTAGGCAATAGTCATGCATTTAGAGCACATAAAGGAGACATGTGATTCAGTTTAAAAATAAGCCTATTTAGTTTGATGTACTACTTTCTATGGTTACGGACAATGAAAACGATGGGTAGTTTGCTTGGTTACAGATGATGTTGCTAAGCCTGCTTGATGATTTAGTCAAAGATTACAACACACCCCAATATTTTGATTTTGGACTGCAATAGCTGGTCTATACGCTAATGATCGTTTTCACACATGGCGACTATAACTGTTCAAATTCAATTTGAAAGAGTGAATGAAACTGAAATCACTGCATAGACTCCAAAAATGCTGGGGTCATGTCTCAGCAGCCACAATAATGAGGCCATTTGTAACACTGAGCCACTGACAGTGATTTAATAAGGGCAAATTCTCTTAATCACTATGTGTCATTGGCAAAGGTCATGCTTGTTGGATATCCATCCTTAAAAAGCCAATAGAGCTTGCCTAACCGCAATTTATACATCACATATACCACCTGTACATGATGAAAACACACTAGGCATGGAAAAACATACACCAACTACAGGTTCAATAAATTGGTGCGTTTCAAGTACAAAAAAGCTGATAGATAGAGCCCATGATTTGTATCTCTATTCTACATTTGAATATGAATTAGCATGCAAAACGAATTGTGACTTTCAAAGCTAATAATGGATGGACACCAAAAGGATTCGACTCACAGCATGTTTGATAGTTTCACAGCAGAATAAACCCCTTTAAAAAACACACACAGCATTCCTGTGTTCTTGCATGTTTGTTTACACAGTTTAGAAAGCGCTGTCTCAAAGGAGGTAGACCATTATTACTTTCTCATCGAGAATCCAAGGATGAGCTTTGCTCCCCGTGGTTTTATTTCATGACTTGGCCTTTAAAGTTGCTCTTGGTCCTTTTTCATAACCTAATGATCAGGCTACCGTGCCTGGGATCTCAAGGACTGTGTTCGTCTCCAGAGTTTTGGATGAAAAAGGATAGATATCACAGAAAATAGATGCATCACCACCCACAGCAGCCAAATGCTGTGCTAAACTTCAGGTGTCAGGTCCCTGGGTAAGACATAATATCACTTCCCTAGGAATCCATTTTACTACAAAGGAATATAGGTGTGTTTTTTCCACCCCCAAGATGTTGTATTCAAAACAGTCTTGCCTCACAGAGTAGATGTCCTCACAGAGCAATTTTTTGATGTGATGTAGTGTCAGTGGATGTACATGTCTGATGTTAAATGAGTGTCTCCCAGAATGCAGTGCGAGTGAATGCTATAATGTGTAATGTCGGTTATAATAGTTTTAGTTGCGTTTATGTTGTGTATTTATTAGCGTGTTAGTCTCTTTGGTTGTACCTCATGTGTTTATCCCCGTGTTGATGTGTGCGGTAAACCCTTATTGTGTGTTACATGTGCGGCTGAGACTACTGTGTTGCCCTATGTAGTTGTCTGAGACTGTCTGTGTTTTGCATTGATGCCTGTTCCAATAAATGGCTGTCCTGGCCAAAGGTGATTCTTGTCTGCGGGTGAGATCGCTACATGTATCTATCTACAGTATCAGAATGTAAGTGTCATACTCAAAATAAGTGACGGAGAGTGACAGCACACACTTCAACTAGATGTACCACAGAGCGGTACAAAATATGACCGCCGCCCAGTCCAGCACATGTTTTCCACAAAAATAAATCACGCTGAAAGGCCTATATGAACGGTCTCACTAAATTGCATTATCCACACTCAATTCTCACTGGTATCTGCTAGACAACAAGTACCAAAACATGATTAGTTCATAGATTTCACATGTAAAATTCATTTTATACAACCCCACCCCCCATCTTGCCTGTTCATAATTCTGAAAAAATTCTTGAATTGTGTGCATGTGTGCGTGTACACGTTTATGTTTATGTGTGTGTGTGTGTGCTTGTGTGTTTGCCTGCGTATGTGTGTTTGTGCATGTGCATGCATGCGTGCATATGTCTACTGTGTGAGTATGTGTCATACGTATGATTACTGTGAATGTATGTGTGTGCGTGTGTATCTGTTTATGCACATGTGTGCACATGGAATGGGTTAACATGACCCCTGGAGGCAAACATACGGAAAAAATTGGTCATCCTAGGCCCTACGGTTCTCAAGATATTCACAGAAAACTGTGTCTGCCCTACCCTCCTTTCGGGGGGTCCAGTACAGCGGGGGGGGGGGGGGGGCTACAGATCAAAACGAAAAACGATGGTTCCATGCTATCCATGTGGGGTTACATGCCCACTAAGTTTCGTGTACCCCGGTCTTTCAGTGTCCCGGGAATCCTTGTTGGTGTACGGTCACTAAATGTACACATAAATTATTTTATTGTAAGGCCCCCCATGAAAGTCCACAAAACTTGGCATGCATTTGGAGGGTGTCATAATGATCCTACACTTTCAATTTCGTGCAGTTTTGACCATGTCAGCCAGAGATATTGTGATGAAAACACCACATTTTTTGCTTTTTAATTTTTAACTAGGTGGCGCTATACATGAAATAAGTGGTAATGTGGTGGGTTGACATGCCCCCTTAAGACCAACATACAAAAAAAAGGTGGACCTCCTAGGCCCTACGGTTCTCGAGATATTCACAGAAAACTGTCTCCGGCCACCTACAGGCCAGTTGGTGTATAGTAACATAAATTAATTTATTGTGTGGCCCCCCATGAACGGAATTCCATGAAACTTGGCGTGCATACAGAGGGTGTCATAATGATCCTACACTTCCAATTTCGTGCAGTTTTGATTATGTTAGGTCACAGATACCTGCAATTACAACACCTCATTTTTACTTTTTTGTGTTTAACTAGGTGGCGCTATACATGAAATGAGTGGTTGTGGAATGGGTTGACATGGCCCCTTACAAAAAAAAATGGTCCTCCTAAACCCTACGGTTTTCGAGATATTCACAGAAAACTGTGTCTGCCCTACCCTTCTTTCGGGGGTGCAGTCCAGCGGGGGGGCTACAGATCAAAACGAAAAATGACGGTTCCATGCTATCCATGTGGGGTTACATGCCCACCAAGTTTCGTGTACCCCGGTCTTTCAGTGTCCCGGGAATCATTGACGGAAATTTGGGCATGCGAAAAAGAAAAAAAAAAAAAACGTGCGGCGGTGATAATAATATGTTTATTACATGGTTATGTCTATCTTATAGTAGAGGACTTAAATATAGTGTTAGTGAGTGTAACAGTAGCCAGCTGGTATGTAGCTGTGCAGTATGTACATTGTGTTAACGTCCCTTAAGAGTCTTAAGAGCCTTAAGAGCCGTGCTAGCAGCCTGCTGGGCTTTTAGCTCGATTGCTAGTGTGCTTGGCTCCTGATCTGAGGTTATGGTTATGGTTATGGTTATGGGATTTGGCAGACGCCTTTGTCCAAAGCGACACACAAATACAAAACAATATAAGTGCTGCTATTCGAGTCCAGGTGAGTGCAGGGCTGAGCCGCGCGGTGATCAACACAACACAGGTTCATGATCAGAAGGCCTTGTGATGCTTGATACCCCAGTGACTAGGAGATATGCCTTTCACCAGTATGGATCATCTTCCCGTGACTACTACCCAAAGTTATCCTTACATGTAAGTCAAATCAAGCTGAGATAGAGGTCACTGTTCCACAGTAACAGTGCAGGGCTACTGATAATGGATAATGGTCCATGGCTACTGCTAGCATTGCGGTCATAGTAGGAGCAGCAGCTGCAGCGTCCCCATATCCTCTGTATCAGTTTTTCCCATGCAGGCAGAATGTACAACCCAAATAGTGTGGCAGCGTCTAGCCATGATAGGAGCACTCACTGTTGCTCCACATCCACTCGCTTGGAGTTTATCAGGATTATCATGAATATTTTGATGCTTAGAGAGACTCATCACGAGGACCCCCCACCAATAAAGAGAGGAGAGAACACACACACACACACACACACACACACAAAGACCCATCATTTCTATAGGGCAGATGGAGGACGGAGCTTTTACAGGATTCTTCATATACATAATGGTGAGTGCTGATATGCATGGTGAACGAATACCCTGCTGTGAGACTATTCTCAATATTCGTTGCCTTATGTAAATAATGTTCTTTGCCTTCTGTGCACATAATCATGGATCTTCCATTTTGGCTAAGGGCCCAGGGTGAATTTGTTCCACCCCTATATTAAAAGTGCCTTCATTTTAAATGTATTTTTTGGTTAGAGGTTTAGTACCATAGTGGTTGGTACTTTCCTTGAAAGGGACAGTATAAATGTAGTATGAATGCTCAAGAAGTGATTCTTTTGTGAAAATGTGACTTATACTGTTGCCACTCCTGTTCTGTATTGATTCTCAAAGACAATTCTGCTAATTGTACATTTTAGAGAAAACAAACAACAACAACAGCATCTCTGTGACATTATTATGACCGCCGCGCAGCAAAGGGGCGGTCATATAGGTTTAGTCAGATTTTTTTTAATTTTTTTAAAAAAATTTTTCGCATGTCCAAATTTCCCGGGACACTGAAAGACCGGGGTAGACTAAACTTGGTGGGCATGTAACCCCATATGGATGGCATGGAACCATCGTTTTTCGTTTTGATCTGTAGCCCCCCCGCTGGACTGCACCCCCCGAAAGGAGGGTAGGGCAGACACAGTTTTCTGTGAATATCTCGAGAACCGTAAGGTTTAGGAGGACCATTTTTTTTTTGTATGTTGATCTCAAGGGGCCATGTCAACCCATTCCATAACCACTCATTTCATGTATAGCGCCAGTTAAACACAAAAAAGTAAAAATGAGGTGTTGTAATCGCAGGTATCTGTGACCTAACATAGTCAAAACTGCACGAAATTGGAAGTGTAGGATCATTATGGCACCCTCTGAATGCACGCCAAGTTTCGTGGAATTCCGTTAATGGGGGGCCACACAGTAAATTAATTTATGTTACTATACACCAACTGGCCTGTAGGTGGCCGGTTCTCGAGAACCGTAGCGCCTAGGATAGGGTTTCTCAACGGGGGCGGTACCCCCCCCTGGGGGGCGTTCATACAACTTAGGGGGGTGCTGGGAACGTGAGAGTTTTTTTTTTTTTTTTTTTTACATTTGTCTAAATCTGCTTAATAATAAAATAGGCTCATAGGGACATTTTCTTATAATTCCAAAAGAAACCAAAGCAGCACAGAAATGGGCTCGTTTTTTTATTCAAGCAATATAGCATGAGTGTGAGTGGCCTATAGCCTACCGGGGGTGTAGTTTTTTTTTTCTTTTTAATTGTGTGTGTGCGTGTGTGTGGGGGGGGGGGGGCACCAGAGGATCAAAGTAAGGTCATGGGGGCGTTTGCTCAAAAAAGGTTGAGAACCACTGGCCTAGGAGGTCCACCTTTTTTTGTATGTTGGTCTTAAGGGGGCATGTCAACCCATCCCATTACCACTTATTTCATGTATAGCGCCACCTAGTTAAAAATTAAAAGGCAAAAAATGAGGTGTTTTCATCACAATATCAAGGTCAAAACTGAACGAAATTGAAAGTGTAGGATCATTATGACACCCTCCGAATGCATGCCAAGTTTTGTGGACTTTCGTTCATGGGGGGCCTTACAATAAAATAATTTATATGTACATTTAGTGACCGTAAACCAACAAGGATTCCCGGGACACTGAAAGACCGGGGTACACGAAACTTGGTGGGCATGTAACCCCACATGGATAGCATGGAACCATCGTTTTTCGTTTTGATCTGTAGCCCCCCGCTGTACTGGACCCCCACCTTGAGAACCGTAGGGCCTAGGATGACCAATTTTTTCCGTATGTTTGCCTCCAGGGGTCATGTTAACCCATTCCATGTGCACACATGTGCATAAACAGATACATACGCACACACATACATTCACAGTAATCATACGTATGACACATACTCACACAGTAGACATATGTACGCATGCATGCACATGCACAAACACACATACGCAGGCAAACACACAAGCACGCACACACACACACACACACACACATAAACATAAACGTGTACACGCACACATGCACACAATTCAAGAATTTCTCCGAATTATGAACAGGCAAGATGGGGGTGGGGTTGTATAAAATGAATTTTACATTTGAAATCTATGAACTAATCATGTTTTGGTACTTGTTGTCTAGCAGATACCAGTGAGAATTGAGTGTGGATAATGCAATTTAGTGAGACAGTTAGAATCATATAGGCCTTTCAGCATGATTTATTTTTGTGGAAAAAATGTGCTGGACTGGGCGGCGGTCATATTTACGCTCTACGGTACATCTAGTTTATTTCAGATTCTGTCCTTGGTTGCCCTGCTAATTGGGGATTTCAGGCTGATCCACAGCATTCTCACGGTTTCCTTATTTTCCCTCTGCATTCGAACACTGCAGTCATCCAGAGCACCCACTCGCACTGTGAGAGGTAAGATGGAGGTTGTCAAGTCTCTTTGATATACGGCCTACATGTTACCGTTCCCAACTGATCGGCGCATCGACAACATGACTGGCTGGAGTGTTGTGAGGATCCACGGTAACGATGAAAGTGCTATGCAAATAAGTACTAGTTCTCTTTCTGTAATTCATGGCGACTAATTGATCCCTCAGTGCATCATTCGCATGGTTGTAAGACTGTAACCGTGAGTTAAAGGCAAGGCAAGGCTGGTTCAACAGACAGATATGCACAAATTTCCCCCATCCAAATTTGATGATATTGGCTGTTCCTCATTGGATCTTCAAAAGGACTCAATAAATTACGGCTGTTCAAAGGGGAGCCTCTGTGTATGATCATTCTTTCTGGCTGTCTCAATACCTGTTTTAAAGTGAGTAGCTGATTTGCGGCTTGAATAAAATGTACATTTTTGTTGTATACCTATGTACAACCAACAAGCACTTTGAAGTGTTTGACAACCATGTTTCTCTATAGATGTATACTGTACAATTTGTCTTACGCAACCTTAGACAGGTGTTGAGACCTTTGATCTGTGAGTGTACTGAAACCATGTAGCAACTTCCACTGTCTCATTTTACATGAGTCTATTTCTACCCATATGCCCTTACATGTGTAGATATGTGATGAACCTGGCATGTAACGAGTAAGAAATGTCAGTGCTCTTCATGTTTTGCAAAGCAACCATGAAAATCATTTCCATCTGCAGAATGAAATGAATGGACCTGAGATCATTTTCTTTGTGAAAACCTACATGCCTCTGTCCATCCTGACACCCACACATCCCATTAAATCCCTGTGTGTTTGTATTTGATAATTGGCGAGGACAATCATGCTCATCATGACTGGTCAGGCATGTGATACCAGCAGCATGTGCTGGAAATTAGCACTGAGGGATAATTAGCACTGGAGTAAATGTGATACACACATAATTATATATATATATTTACCTGAGGACACCCAGATAACCATTGCTTTACTAAGACAAACATCTATTTTAATTGTGTGTTTGTTTGTTGGTTGGAGAACAGTGTTACATGGACTGGAGGGCGTTCTAATGAAGCAAGAGGAAGTTAAGCGTTAATAGTCAAATTCATCTAATTGCACCAGAAGGTGTTATGGTTGTATTGCTGCACAGAAATGGTACCAAACTGGTCACTGGATGACACACTCTCATTTGGGGGTATAAAATCTGAATACCAATGCAATTCAACGAACCATGCAAAAAACACATTATTGCATCAGAGGCAAAATCAGAGGCAATGTCCAAAATGGTCTCCTCTCTGTAATTATGTTGTTTTCTCATGAGAACATCCCAAATATCAAGAATAACCCATAGATCTGGTCAAAGAACATTATAGATTTACACAATGGTCATTGTTCATACTATGTCCATGATGCGTGATGCTCAGTTTTGCTCAGTTTTGCGTAAAGAACTTGGTTTTCTAAAAAATGACTATCTGCTATAGCAAACTGTAAATGTCATTCCAAAAGTGATCTTCCATACGGGAAGTTTAGGGCTCGGTCAGCATGAGGTGCGTGCCAGTCACACGACCTTTGAACTCGGCCGGTCGGCTGTTGTTGTCTTCCCTCCAGGGTGAGGTGAACTTATCAAAGCAAATTGGTTCTGGATAAGTGAAGACTACACGGCACGGTGATAGCACAGCACATCAACAGACATCTACAAGGCTTTTATGTATCCACGGTCTGGATTTAGTTATGTTTAGCAGCTTTTTCCTGTTGTAACCATACCTAATTGAAACCACAAAAATAACATAATGAAGATGTGTCTATAAAAATGTCTTCAAACTCAAAATTTCTCTACTTCTTCCAGGTTTCTCACCTCCATTTTTGACAATAAAACGCTGTTCATTTGTGTGACATGAACTGATTATGGCTCCTCTGGAGATGCAGAGAAAGAGCCAGATATATGACTCATAAACAGAGATGATGATTAGGTGATTAGAGAGATGAGAAATTGAAAGAGGTTCTAAAAATAACCCTAACACATGGGAATAGCATAATCTTATCTAATCTGTTTTATTTAGTAACTGTAAAAAGTCAAAGAAGTGCATTTGTTATTTGAATAATATGGGGGACAGTGGGTTTTGTTTTGTTTTAAAATGGAGGAATGGTGTCTAAAAATGTTTTATATTTGGTGTGTGCTTTAACGTGGCCGCAGTGTCAAGTGGTACCAGTACATCAGAGAGCTACATTATCACAAGGATGAGTGTGGAACAGCAAGCTCCCAAATAGGCAGTGAATTAAATACTCACAGGCTTCCAAAGGGGTCCATTTTTAGTTGTCAAAAAAGCTTTCATTTGATATTTCTTTCCACCTCCTATGGTCGACTGACAAATGACAGAATGAACCTGCTCACAGAAATACAGAGAGAGAGAGAGAGAGAGAGAGAGAGCTGATCACTTGCAGGTAGTTTGTCAGAGAAGACTATTATTTATGCTTTATTTGCACCTCTTAGGTCATGACAGGCACTTTGGTGATACTCTTCCTCCCCAGTGTGCATTTATAAGGAGTCACTGGCTGCATACTGATGCATGTCTACCAGCCTCTTAATAGGGAAAATAATGCCAATGGGCAACAACAGCAGGACATTTATCTTGCATTAATATGGCAGAAAGTGGTGAATGTTTTTGTAGGCCTACCAAAGTCACAGCTCCCTGTGGTAATTAACTATGAGCGAGCGCGCGCGCGCGCACACACACACACACACACACACACACACACACACACACACACACACACATCATGTGGCTGCATGTAAATTAGAGATTCGCTAGCACTGAGAAAAGACAATGAGAAAGAAAGTTGGGGTCACAAGCCACATCATCCGTCTGTTCCCCTGTTCCCTTTGCCATGCGGGACATGTAGGTGGTTAAGCAAGTGTGTGTCTGTGTGTCTTTGAATGTGTATCTGTTCATATAACACCTCTTGTACTTGGCACCATGCACTGGCAAAGCCTGCAAAAGCATTGCATATGGAGGGCATGTCTGTATCTGCAGTCGTGCATGCTGAACAGACGTGCAGAGCAGGTGCTCCTTCAGGGCTGATCCTGTGGGCATGGCTTGATCATGTTTGAAAATGCCGCTCAGACTCCTCAAATAACAGACGGAAACGGATCCCTGAGCATATTTGCGTGTTGCATTCATATTCCTCTATTAACAGATGCGAATGGATCCCTGAGCACACTTGACACTGACGTTCAGAGATCTCAAATTAACAATGGAAACGGTTCCCTATTCACAACTCAACAAAACTCAACAATTGACATGATGACAAAAGGCTCAATGTGTGAATCCATACCATAACCTTGCTCAGAGGTGAGTTCAGTGATCATGAATGAAATGTGTTGACAGCAAAATTGGAAGTTAGTTCATGATACAGTATGTATTCAGAAACCGTATGTTGGCTATGTAAAAAAAAGATGGGTCAAGATCTTAACATTACACCTGGATACATTAAAGAAAACTGAATAGCACTGCCTCCCCTTTGATATTTCCCTCTCAGTTCCCCACGGGATGCCACGGTATCTAAAGCACCTAATACATATTGAAAGTGCCATGCTTATGTGAGGAAGTGCAAAGTTAGCTGCAAAGTAGATTAAAAAAGAAGACAGGCAAATTCTGACTCAAAAGAAGATGCTGTTTATATGATTACTCACCTTGCCAGTTTGCTCAATTCCCTGTGGAACCTGACATGACATCTCCTCGTCAGAGAGGCAACATTGAGCCGTGAAAATGTAAAGATGAATCACAATGCAGTACTAGACTCGTTGCCTTTATCGAGTAATTCATAGCACACATAGGCCATTATGTGGAAGCAATACCCCAGGGACTAGAATTTACACTTGTAAGACAATCCTCATTATGCATTCCACAGTACAAGTTTGGAAAGGCAACAAAAACACTATATTAGTAGGTGGAACTGAGGCTCTGTGGGTGTTCGTTATTACCTCCATGGATGTTTGTGTTTCATCAGTTTTCAGGGGATAATCAGACTACGGGTTCATGCACACAAAACTAATTTGGTGACTTGAATCCTTCCTACCAGAACTTACCAAGGTCTTTGAAATGCTTGTTTGAGACTTGTTTTGTGGACTCCAAGGGCAGTGACAGGCTGATCAGCCTTAACATGGCACTTACACGAACCTTATACAAATTAGGTAATAAAGCACTACATCTTCTAAGTGTCTGGAACAATAGTTCATTGTTTTAAAGCAACACCAAAGAACTTTCCCTCTGTCGCACGCACGCTATTTGTTTATCCAGCACCGGCTTTGCAAATAACGATGTCCACAGACAATGTAGAATATTTTGCATGACGTACGATGTATTGCGACATCAGATGCAAGTCAAATTTGTAGTTTCTTATATCTCATTCCACCTTACATAGTGCGGTTATAGCCGATAGAAGGCCACGAAGCAAATGCAGAATTGCCGTTCACCCTGTTACGAGTTGATGAACCACTGAAACGATTTTGGAAACATTATTTTAAGGTATAAAAAACTCTTTGGTGTTGCTGGGGTCCATAGCCCCAGGCAAGCTTTCTCATTTGTCACCATTATTTAAATGATTTGAGTGAAGCTAAGGTGGCATCTGCTTCTTTAATGAGCTACTGTGACCGTGAGGCTAAAGTTTATAGTAATCATTCTATACAGTATATTGATGGTACTGCTGCAGAAATGCAAGCAACAGCCATTATTTGTTTGGACAGTACTTTCTATGCCCTTTGAGGTTAGTATGAGGTAGAGACACTCCATTGGGACGGTGGGCTTTGATATGGAGTTTGCTACTGACTTGTGGCATTCCTCACAAACAACGATCTTTAGAGGAATCTCATTTGAGATACCCAAGATCACCAAACACAAGGAAAGTCATCATCTTTGTCATCATCAACTGTGAAAGGAGAAAACATGAGTTGTTTTGAGAAATGAATGGAAATGGAAAATAAATGGAAGATGTGAAACAAGTCTGCTTGATTTACATTTTTATGGAACTTGAGAGTACTGTAGGTTCAAGTCTGTTGTTTATCTTAACAAGATCTTGAGGACTTAATGGAAATCACCAGCAGTCTATGATTAATTGTTTTTTTGTTGTTGTTTTTTTTGTGTGTAATTTATACCCCAAAACAAAAACATCTTTCTTAATAGAGGACTTTTCAGATCTATTGTGCAAATGAAAACACACTATACCTGTAATTTTCCCTACCATTTTACAGATAATGCTGGAAATGTTCAAAGCATTCATGGGCAGCCATTTATGTCAAATTACATTGCTATTTGGGCTCTACAAAGGCCCTTCCCTCATGCTGTTAAAATCAAAGATAATAGCGCATAATCTGCATGTCAGTGTGATAAGCTGTCCTGCTGATGCTATAAGCACCACAACTATTTAGCAGGACTCTGTATTCGATGTGCTTGGATGAATTTTTAATCGTGTTTATAATTGTGGTTGATTAAACAGAACTAATTCATTCAGAGACAGGTAAGAATGATTCAACAAAAGCCTTTCTAAAAGTAGTATACCTTGAAAGCTAGTGTTTTGATCATTATTCAGCAGTAACACTGATCATAATTATTTCATAAAAAATCATAAACTCCTAAATACCACTAACTGGATGTAGTACTAACATGCTACACTACACAACATTATTTAAAATGGAGAGAATAGAACGTTGGTCATTTAAAGGTGTGATTTGTAGGATTGTTACCGAACGTTCTGTTGGCCAAAATCAAAACACTGGTGAACGTTCTCAAGACTACCAGACCGTGAGCCTCTTCTGGGTTGCCAGATGTAATGAAGACTTAGCTAACATTAGTTGACCTGCAGCTGCTTTAACGTTTCTCCAACCATGACCCAGCTACACATTACGGAAACAGTGAAAACAAAAAATACCTCTCTAACCAACGTAACATATGTAGCTGAAGTTAGCAATGCAGATGAAGTTTAGCATAGGCTGTTGTGGAGAAATATGGCCAGCTCTGCGTCAGACTTGATATTCTTCGTTTGACGAAGACGTCACCCTCTCAGGAAGCTCCTCCGATGTCCACTTAATTTGTTTCTTGTTTTAATTTTGGAAATTTGCCTGCCTCTTGTAGGCGTTCATGACTAGGCCTACAACTGACAGCTGTTGACAGTTGGCCTTTGCTAATTTGGCAACCCAAATAGGAGGACGCGCTAGCCCATTATTAATGCGCTATTCTAGAATTAATCGTTCAAAACATAAACGAAAATTCCAAGAGATTCCGCCCTGTAACTGATTTTTTTTCATGGGTTTTACAGGGTTTCACGGGTTAGAGTAATGTTGTCAAATAAGCCATTACTTCAATTCATCGTGTTTCCTCACTCTCTGACAACATATGGTGATCATTTTTGGAATGGTTACAGTTTATTTTCCATTATTTCCTACATACTGGACCTTTAAATGACTATGCCAGTGTCCATTCTAAATATTGATGTAGGCCTATTTTATGTTGTTTCAAAGATGCATTTTAATGGTGCATGCAAATGTTTGAATATTTATCATCTTCTACTACACAAAGGGCATTTGATTTGTTTATATGAGCCCACACTCTGACAGGTTTGGTGTTTTGTTGTCAAACCTGTGTCTCTTCCTTGTGAGTGTAACGGTAGCCAGCTGGTACGTAGCTGTACAGTATGAGCGATGTGTAAACCTCCCTCTCGGCAGCTTAAAGGGGTGGTTCAGGATTTTGGACATAAGACCTTATTTCCAAGTAAGCAAGTGTGATATTTATCAGTGGAGACCGTTTTCAGCACGTTTCATCCAGTCCTTCTAATTGCAGAGTTCGCAGGTGCTAGGCTAGCGCAAGTCAACGGTATGGGCTAGCCTGCAACTAAAGACAGTCTTACCCACTCCAAAGTACACCTGAGGCAAATTCCAGACAATCGATGTAAATGTCTGTGTTGATAGAATAGTGTAAGAAATACAACTACCTTTGCATCGCGTTGCAATAGTTATACTTTGGTCCCTAAAGTTGTTAGTAGTCATTTTGCAACTCAGCGGCGGACTGATATTACCAAGGCTACTACTAGGTATCCCCATTGGAGTGCGCTTTACTGTTTACTTTTCGGCGCAGTACTACTAACCGGAGCAAGTATAATTCCGCCGCTGCTAAGAAACTAGTCCCTCAAAATGTAATTGTTCGTTGTTCGTTGAAATGCAAGGATAGAATAACGTTAGAAATAACACTGTCAATACAGACATTTACATCGATAGTCTGGCGTTATAATTTATTTGCCTCGGGTGTACTTTGGAGTGGGTAAGACTGTCTTTAGTGGCAGGCTAGCACATACCGTTGACTTGCGCTAGCCTAGCACCTGTGAACTCTGCAATTAGAAGGACTGGATGAAACGTGTTGAAAACGGTCTCCACTGATAAATATCACACTTGCTTACTTGGAAATGAGGTCCTATGTCCAAAATCCTGAACCACCCCTTTAAGAGTCGTGCTAGTGTGAGAGCTGGCAGCCTAGGCTTTTAGCTTGATTGCTAGCATGCTCGACTCCCGATCTGAGGTGCTGCAGTTTGTGGGTTCGAGTCCGGGAAAGTGCAGGGCTGAGTCCCGTGCGGGTCATCACAACACAGGTTACAGGAGGACATGAATTACTGGGAGTAAACAAGATTAATTCATTGTGTTTGCACATTAACTTTCCGGTTGATTACAGGATTTTGATACACACCCCTGCCAGGGTCCCAAACCCATTCATTGATGGTTGCGTTTCCTTTGGTGCAGAGTCCTATAGAGCATATCAAAAAACATTTGGCTTGAAAATGTACTGTCACCAGAGAAGAAACCGCAGAACATCGATCCCCTTTTTAACGTGTTGTGAATTCACTCCCATGACTGATTACTCTTCGCATCTGACTAAAATAGTGCAATCTCTTATTTCAGGAGCATAATTTCAAAGAAATCTGATTTCTCTGTCCATCATGGCCTGAAAAAATACTCGTCTTCCTCCCCCCTCCTTCTCCTACTCATCCACACGACAGTCACAGGCACACTAGACAAACGATGGCAGCACATGCCTTGGCACTTGGATGCAAATACAGTCCTGCATGATGGCAGCTCTCTCTTGATCACAGCAAATGCATTCAGGAGATTCATTGCTCGCTTGCGCACTGCTCCATCGTTTTTTTGGTCACGTTCAGGCCCAGTGGGTCCTCTCAGCAGGGCAAAGCCCCCCCACTCCACACACACACACCGCCCAGTGGGTCCTCTCAGCAGGGCAAAGCCCCCCCACTCCACACACACACACCGCCCAGTGATCTTGAGCGGTACAAATTGATGATCGGGATGGATATTTCTGACAGATCCGCCATGACTCCGAATGATAGATGGTCCATTAAAGCACTAATTAAAATTTGAGCAATTTCACGAGAGCACACGGAGCATTTGGTAATAATTGGATAGTCATTCTGCTCACTCCTCTCATAATGCCCCACAGTCTCAGCTGCATTTTGATAGCTGGGCCTGCTCTGTCTTGATAAGACACTGACACACTTCAGGAGACTGATTAAGCCTTTTTTCAACAACATTACTTATTGACAGCCAAAGAGGTTATTCATTTAAACGGCCAGTTCTGTAAAGTCCCAACAATAAAAAATCAGTTTCCCCTGTTGACACAATTAAATGCATAATAACCAATGTAATCAAACTTTGTTTGATTGAAAAATGAATGTGCTTTTAATTATATTGTAACTTTGCTATGTTCTCGGCAGCTGTCCAGGAGAAAGCCAAAGCCCAGTGAGTGATTGAAACGATATTCTCTTACCCATCTACATCTGGAACTGTTTTTGCTGATAAGAGTGAGTCTGGCCGTGGTCTGCTGATATTTACATCTCTTCAATGTCATTGTCATGGTGATAAAGGAGCCTACAGTAAGATAGTCGTTCCCAACATGCAGGCACAGTAACCTTGCAATAAACTGAAGATGTGTAGTACAGAGAAGGCCGTAGTGATTCATGTTGTCAATCTGGTGAGGTAAGGATGCTTGAAGAATTTTTGAAGATCGAAAATGTCCTTTAGAATCTTTAGACACTTTGAGTAGGGTATGGCTGTGCTGCATGTCCCTCACTCTGCTTCTGTTGTATATTTAGCCTGATTCCTTTCTTTGATATTCATGAGATCACTGCCATGGCAGTGCCAATGACAGGTTTTGTGCCTAATGACTGCTCCAAATGTTTTGGTTCCAAGTTATCAAAGATGAAATACAAAGAAAATAATAAGTTAGTTTCATTACTGATGCTTGTGGGTTTGTTGATGTTTTTTTTTTTCATGCAAACATTCATCATTCTATCCACAAGCAAACACAAACAAAGTTGCCAACTGACTGTACCAACTGAAATAACTTTTAAGTAGTAGTAAAAACTTTTTAAATATTTTAAGATTCAATTAGAGGGAATATATTATTAATTTTGTTTCAAGTAAACTTTAGCTTTCTCTCTGTCTTATATGAGTATGAGAATATGACCCTATGGATATTTAGATTATTGTCTATGTATGGGTATGAACAAATACTATAAAAACATAATAAACAATAAATCATAAATAAGTCTTATTTAAAATATCTATTTGGGTGGTGGCAGCAGGGAACTTTTTTCTTGATTTTCTGCTGTGTATAGCGGGGCCCTATTAAATTACAATGAGCTTCATTAGCCTTGTTTTTGTGTGGCTGAGGGAAGATCCCAGAATTTGATTGAAATTCCTTTGCACACAATACATGGCGGAGTAATAATTATGCATGAACATATGGAGGTTTCTTATATATGTAAATACGAGAGGAATAACTATTCTGGAGACAATTGGGGTTTTTCACTGCTCTTGATTGACTCGCGATATCTAATATTCATGAGTTTAAGTAATTGGACAAGAAGTCTAAGGGTCTCTGGGTCTATAATAAACCTCTTATTCCGCAAATCATTTGAGAATTCCCCATGCAAATGAATGCAGTCACAGAACTATGAAAAGTAACTTGTGTGGTGGTGGGGGAAGACATTCTCATAGTTTTATGCAGTTACAGTATGTATTGAATACAAAAAATGTGTTCACACACCACAACAACATATTGTCAATAAATGATGTGATGAAATGAGAAGACAGCTACGGCCTGCACTGATGGATCAACCCTGACTGATCCACTTCAGGAGAGGAATCCATCACCATCAGAAAGAGCAAGAGACCACATTAACAGTCTAGCGTTGGCCGCTCAGTAGCCCAGAGAGTCAATAGGTGGTTACTCCTGGGTTATTTCTTATAATTAAGAGGCCATCACATACACACTGTCGTGCATAATGAAGAAATGCAGTTCTACACTTGGTGTTGTCACAGACAAATGAAGAATTATGACAGTATCCTGTCAGAGCAAACCAACCACAGCAAGCGATAAACAGCACATATACAGAGTGAAAACCATTAGGGATGAAAAATAGGAACCTTTAAAGAGCCAATCTATCTACGATTGAGGTACGGTAAATGGCTGCACCTGTACGTGCTGTTGGAAGTAGTTTCTATCAGCACATAATAGTTACATAACGGCATAATTGACCTCTGTATGACATCTTTGGGCTACACTTCGGGTTCTAATCTGTATGACACACAATAGAGTACGTAATGCAATGTACAAGAAGAACTAATGCTAATTAATACTCATGAATCTGGCATAACATTTGGCTAGTTTACTATGTAAAACCACGCTACACGCAAGGACCGGTGGGTCAGCACAGGGACAAGCAAGTTCTCTTTCAGTCGAAGCACTTCAACGTCAGCTAATGGGTTAACACAACTGGGACCACTACTGAACTCTTTTCAGCCAATGCCTATCAGCACCACTACTGAACTCTTTTCAGCCAATGCCTATCAGGCGTGTGCACTTAATTGCGTCACAGCATGCGCCATCAGGCTATAAATTCCCTGCAAGCTCACACTTCGTCCTTTTTCACCTTTCAGCGATTATGTGGAACCCTCTAACACCACATTGGACTTCAACAGCTCCTGTATTCAGCACGTTTTCAAACCTGAGGGGCCATCTTGAGTGTGCAGGTTCTTCTATTGTGGTTTTTAAGACGAAAAGCTATCACTGTTATTACATTGTGTCTGCTTCCTTTATGACAAACAGAGGTCCATGCCAGACGCTCATCCCACTGGCGGACGGTCATACTCATAGGTCACGTACCTGGGTCTCAACCATGTGTAAGCAGCCCTCTGCTTGTCTGCCGAGTGGCCCCGCTCTGCTGTCATGAGAGCGACCACACTTCGTTTCCGGGCAGCCATGTATTATTATGACCGCCGCGCAGCGAAGCGGCGGTCTTATAGGTTTAGTCAGATTTTTTTTTTTTTTTCTTTTTTTTTTTTTTTTTTTTTCTTTTTTTTCTTTTTCGCATGCCCAAATTTCCATCAATGATTCCCGGGACACTGAAAGACCGGGGTACACGAAACTTGGTGGGCATGTAACCCCACATGGATAGCATGGAACCATCGTTTTTCGTTTTGATCTGTAGCCCCCCCGCTGGACTGGACCCCCCGAAAGGAGGGTAGGGCAGACACAGTTTTCTGTGAATATCTCGAAAACCGTAGGGTTTAGGAGGACCATTTTTTTTTTGTATGTTGATCTCAAGGGGCCATGTCAACCCATTCCATAACCACTCATTTCATGTATAGCGCCACCTAGTTAAACACAAAAAAGTAAAAATGAGGTGTTGTAATTGAAGGTATCTGTGACCTAACATAGTCAAAACTGCACGAAATTGGAAGTGTAGGATCATTATGACACCCTCTGTATGCACGCCAAGTTTTGTGGAATTCCGTTCATGGGGGGCCACACAATAAATTAATTTATGTTACTATACACCAACTGGCCTGTAGGTGGCCAGAGACAGTTTTCTGTGAATATCTCGAGAACTGTAGGGCCTAGGAGGTCCACCTTTTTTATGTATGTTGGTCTTAAGGGGGCATGTCAACCCATCCCATTACCACTTATATCATGTATAGCGCCACCTAGTTAAAAATTAAAAAGCAAAAAATGTGGTGTTTTCATCACAATATCTCTGGCTGACAAGGTCAAAACTGCACGAAATTAAAAGTGTAGGATCATTATGACACCCTCCGAATGCATGCCAAGTTTTGTGTACTTTCGTTCATGGGGGGCCTTACAATAAAATAATTTATGTGTACATTTAGTGACGTACACCAACAAGGATTACGTCAACAAGGATGGTGGGCATGTACCCCCACATGGATAGCATGGAACTGTCATTCTTCGTTTTGATCTGTAGCCCCCCCCCGCCGGACTGGACCCCCGAAAGGAGGGTAGGGCAGACACAGTTCTCTGTGAATATCTTGAGAACTGTAGGGCCTAGGATGACCAATTTTTTCCGTATGTTTGCCTCCAGGGGTCATGTTAACCCATTCCATGTGCACACATGTGCATAAACAGATACACACGCACACACATACATTTACAGTAATCAGACGTATGACACATACTCACACAGTAGACATATGTACGCATGCATGCACATGCACAAACACACATACGCAGGCAAACACACAAGCACGCACATACACACACACACACCCACACACATAAACATAAATTTGTACACGCACACATGCACACAATTCAAGAATTTTTCCCGTCATCTACTCCCTGAATTTTTGGTCATTGATACCCGGGACACCGAACCACCGGGGTACATGACATTTGGTGGGTATGTAGCCCCACTAGTTTTTTACGGAAAAATTTCATTTCGTCCCCGGGGACCACCACCAAAGTGTGATTTGCACCCCCACCCCCCGGTAAAAAATGAAAATGCAATATTATTCTGCTTTAACCGCCCCTATCTTCAGTTAAGATGTTCAGAACTGCACCAAATTTTATGTGTATGATTGACCTGGCATTCTCTGGGGGTATGCCAAGTTTCATAGAATTTCATCCATGGGGGGGTCTAAAAAAATTAGGTTATGTGTACATTTAGTGACTGTACACTCATTGGCCTGTAAATGGCGGTGCACACATATACACATGCACACACACAGGCACCCACATACTATCGGTATTAGAACGGCCGATACATAATTACAAATTCAGTAGGATTAAAAGAAAGCCAAAATAAATATTCATCATCATCATCATGGCTGCATTTTCAGTATTGGCGAGAAGTAGTCGTTTGTCCACTAGATGGCGCATCGTTGCAGTGAGACGTAATTTTGTTCGAAGTTAAAAGTGGGTTGGAAAAAACAATGGACGCTTCCTACAAGGACTGTAATTTACCGCAGCGAACATCTAATAAGGATAGGACGATGTTCACATGAAGTGTAATTCCCATTTCTTCTTGAAGCCGAAATAAATCTGAGGATGTTTATCGGACATGCTTGGTTTTTACTGCAGGTAAGTTAATCTTGTAATATCAATAAGGACCTAGGTAATGTTACCGTTAGCGTTGGTTGAGTGATGGAGGCATTTGATCGATTGCATTTGTAGAAAACTATAAATGCGGTTATACCAAGCAAATGTATAGCAGCACTGTTTGTATCTTTCGACTGTCATTTATTGCACGTGCTACAAAATCATTCTGTGCAATGGAAGATTTACCAACGTTACACCGGTCTGATACAGTTTTGCCTATACATGCATGAGACTGAGACGCCTGTTTATTTTGTTTTAAGTGCGTGCAGGGTGTGAGAGGGGAATCGATGTGCTTTGATTACAGCTTGGTAGTTGTAGTCTGTGAAATTAAAAAGCACGTGTGTGTGAAGTATCCAAACAATGACACCTTCATTTCATTATGGCTGCTTTAGCAAAACACATTAAGCTACTGTGTAGTGGGTCCCATTTAGAAGTGGCTACTTCATTCGCGCTTTCCTTGACTCATGGAGCTGCGTGAATGTTATTACAAGTTTTCGCCACGATATGACAGTTTAAGTCCGCTTGATACTGTAAGGCGTAAGCCATTGGTTTCCAAAGGAGATTTTATTTGTGTCGCCAGCATAGCCTATTGACAATTTATGTTGTAAATAGGCCTACCTTATAATCCTACCTGTAGCTTAGGGAAGCTAACAGCTTTCTATTAGGATCTAGTTTGTTAGTTACCGTTTTGTCATAACTCCCTGATGCATTTTTGCATTTAGAATAGCCAGAGCGTGTATATCTCAATCGGAAAATTAAACAATATCGGGTGCCTATGGACTAGGCTGGGTGAACCCAGCCTGATCTGCCCGCTATTTATTTTTTGATTTCTTAAAAGATTGAGCTTGGTCTGATGAAAGCCAGACTAGCCATGGACCTCAGTTAAACAATGCAAGGGAACATGAATCAGCCTATATTTGCACGAACAATAACGGACAAAAGCTCTTCAACTTTGGCCCGTTAAAATGTGTATGAACAGTCTAGCGACGCATTTCATCAAGGCCCATTTGGACATGTCAGTTATTTGCACCACTGGTTAGATGTAAAACAGCATTTCGTTTCAGACTAGGCTACTGTTACTTAATTTGTGCATTAACAATAACGTTTCAGACTACTGTTACTTAATTTGTGCATTGACAATAAAGTATTACATGAACTAAAGATGACTAAAATCTTATGTAGAAGAAGAAACATTCACAAAAAATCCATCCATCCAAAAATGACCTTTGTTTTTGATAGCAGTTGAAAACAGCATGGAACTGACAGAGATGTTTTTGTTTATAAATACATAATAAATAAATAAATAAATAACATTATGCTGATACCTTTTGCTTTTCCCAAATACAATGTAGCCTACAGGTGTAAGTGACCTTTCATCAATCCAGTTGCAATGGATGAACTGTGATGAACTGCCCTACTTGTGATTGTTTAGAGATTTTAAAGGTTTTATAACAATGCTACATCTTCTTTGGCTATTCTACAATCTATTCACCTTTTCAGCACCAGTAGGCTACTTTCTGTGCAGCCGCACACACACACTCAGGCATGCCAAACAAGCATACACAAAAGTTTCAAGGGTGGGGGATGGAGTAAAATATGGAGACAAATTGAAGTGTGATTTATTTTCGCGGAACGGATGTACAGGACTGAGCAGTGGTCATATTTTGTACCGCTATGCGGTACATCTAGTTATTATATTGTGTGATAACGTGGAAGCCAGAGTATACGAAACTAATGGTGGATGAGATGCAAGAAAACACCAGCTTACCTCCAAGTCCTGGACCAGCCTGCGCATTGTCTCCTCAGGATGACCAGCCCTCTCACAACACTCATATCTCTTATGCCTCCAATGTTTACAAAAGGCGCGGAAAACCCCAAAACAAAGACAAAAAACAACGAAAATGGGCCCAAACACAAAGTAAATCCAAACTAGCAGAGGTCAAATCCAGCAAAGGGTCCAGGGCTGAAACAAAGAAGCACTGGTAGGGCCACAAGCAGGCCAGTCACACCATGCCAAACCAAATCCCCATTAAAGCTACTTCATGACTTTCAAATAGCTAGCCAGCCAGTAGCCACAAGGTCAAAGAAGGCAGCTGATGCCCCCTTGTGAGGTGTGTTTGTGAACGTGTACTGTCTAGCTGAGCGCAAATCACTAACACCGGAGTTTGCAGATTTCCTTTAAAGGTGCAGCCAGCGATACGCAATTTCAAGCCCATAACAGATTTTCATGTGTGTGTGTGTGTGTGTGTTCTGCTGTTGATTCCCTATGAAAAAGATGATCCCACACATTTTCAGCTAATGGGTTTTTATTCCTGACATTCTGTCAATTTGTTGAATGGACTAATAATCACCAAAATGTTCTTGAGTTAATTTTATATAATAGTGCACTATTTTTATTTAATAAAAACACTGTGATGAATGACATCGATGGCCCTTGGACATACTGACCTGGACTGACACCTAAGTAATCCCATGCACCGAAACCTGAAGTAAGGCTTTTTATTTGTCTAATGTACTAGAGCTGATCTGACAATAAAACAACAGCCGCCCATGAGAATATGCATGTGCGGGAATTGTAATCACTTCATGGCACTCTTTTCAAAGCAGCCATAGATCAAAGGCAGACACCTGAGTGAAGATAATACGTATTAGCACTGGCTCACCCCCAGTACCAACCCTGTGGAATATGACAGCTGGACAATTTTGGAGGTTCTTTGATGCCTGCTGTGCTAGGTCAATTTACTTACCGCGTAACGACACCCCAGAGACCATGGGATTATTTATTTTGTGTCCAAGAGCAAAATTACTCTCATTAGGAAGTTTATTAACTTTGTCGCGCAACTTCAAAAAAGGAAAGTCATGTTATTTTTCGAAAATGTGTTTTTTACTTTCTTTCATGGACTTTTTTTTATTTTAGGGAGGGAATTCAAGCCGAAGCACAAGCACAGGGCCTGATTACCAGTGGGTGTTTCCCCCCCATTGCTTTGTGACTCAGAGTGATGCAAAGGTTGGCTCTGTCTGAACAGGGCTGGATGAGCCCAACTCCGCTCTGTTCCCAGGTACAAATGCGCTGATTTCCTGTGGGGGAAAAAAACATTCCTTGTTTGATACCATGAGTTAATATTAGTCCCAGGTCTGGGCGAGGACATTCCCACTAGACCTGAACAACAAGAAAAAGCCACAACAACTTCAGCTGTAATAAATGTAGGTCTGGATTGTACAAGTGACCTTGGCGAGTGATTTAGAGTTGCACAGGCGACTAGTTTTTTGTTTGCTGATAGCACTGCCTGTTTCTAATAACAGTTAAGGTCTGGCTTGGCTTTATTCAGTGTCGCTTTGCATTGCCTCACATCCCCCAAACAAACATCATCATATCACACAATCAAGCACACCGTCAGCTCAGAAACATTCCCATTTGTTATGCTGTCTCCTTTTATTTCCCTTGCGGCGGCTCCATTCCTCACTCTTTGTGTTTGCTGCCTGATTTTGCTTGAGCGTAGCTCTTCACAATATTCTATATCTGAATATAAATTTCAAGGCCATCCTTGAGCTGACACTACATGAATGTCTGACATGGCACAGGGCTTCACTATCTGCACGTATCTGCACGTAAACTGCTAGCAGGGCTGCAGTTGAGAATTTCTGGCTGAGTTCCTGCCGTGTAATCATCATGATTACCCTTTTTGCACACTCACTTGGCTCCCAATAGAGTGAAAAAATATTAATTTTATTCTTGGTCCTAATGATGATTCAGACTCGCCCCTCTGAGAGCAGTTCAATCCCGCTCATTTGATTTTTAAATTGGCAGATTTAGCGGCGAGATTTATGCAGGACATCATCTGAACGGCCACATAAACACGGCAAACCCAGTGCCATGCGTCTTTCCATGCCACAAACCCAGACACACGTGAGGAGGGGTACAGAGTATACTTCAGGAGGAGGGGTACAGAGTATACTTCACATGACAAGAGCCCTCTGGAGATGGATAAGAGGTCTGAAAGACTTGGAGATCTCCAAGAGTGATAGTCTTGTTTTTAAGCAAGCCATACTGAGATGGGCATTAACATTTTATATATTGGGCTATACTGATGATTTTTTTTTTTGCTTCAGTGGTTCACGGGCACCATCTAGACCCATGGA
Organism: Alosa sapidissima; assembly: GCF_018492685.1. Classification (NCBI taxonomy): domain Eukaryota; kingdom Metazoa; phylum Chordata; class Actinopteri; order Clupeiformes; family Clupeidae; genus Alosa; species Alosa sapidissima. The sequence goes on along the minus strand of NC_055961.1, from coordinate 35,922,911 downwards.
TCAAGTGCAGTAAGATCTGTGATTCCAGGCAGGACATAAATCTGCAACAGCTCAGTCTCCCAACCTCTATAGTCGAGCATAAATTCACAGGGCTCCCTGAGCTTTAGATTGCATTGCACCCTCCCCCCCCAACCCCACAAAGAGATAACCCTCTATTTACTATGTTCAATTTTAGTGAACTCTGATGGTCACATATATGCATTTGAAATTCATAGCAATGGAATGGAAGTGTTTTGGTCGTGTCTCTCTGTGTGTGTGTGTGTGTGTGTGTGTGTGTGTGTGTGTGTTTTTCAGGTAAACCAAACTCCTAACTTACACTACTATGTAAAGGCAGCCAATAATGGAAAATGGCAAACAACAAGCCTGAGATGAATGGGCAAGAGAAGGAAATAGTGACATAGAGACCAAGCCAGTGGCAGAGTAGAGGAGCAGGACACGAGAGGATCTCCAGGCTCAAAAGATAGGAGTGGGCTGCGGCATGTAGAAACAGCCCAAGCACTCTAAAGCCTTTTGGTTTCATACCTGAAGACCCATCCCTATGCATTTACTATAACACAATCCTTTCAGGCCACATTCTGTCTCTGAGGCCCTAAGACAACATTCTCCCCACTAATCCTTTGATTTTTCATCTGAAAATGCAGAGGCAGAGGTCATAATGGGTTATATCGGCATTATACAACTGTGGCAAGTACTTTAGATTGCAATGAAACCACACATGAATACTCTGCATTCACATTTGAACATAATTTCTCTCATCCAGAGGTCAAGGTTGTGCCTTGTTAGTTGGGGATGTATGCACAATGCGGTATATGGATGTTGTGATGGAGTACCACACAGATGTGCTAGAGCCTTTTGTGTGAGTTAACGCTACTGTGAAGAATGAGAGTCCTTTGTTGTGAGATCAAAGAGATGTCCTCTGTTAAACCGCCATTTGATCCTCGGGTCAGACATTGGAAATCTGGGTATTCATTTAGTAGATTTTATCATCTTTAGAGGGCGTTCCGCTTTACAACTGTGAAGCCATAAACTGGACAAGCCTTTTGGAATAAATTAATTGCTAATGTTAATCACATTCAGAATCAAAACACAATTCACATCTTAAATGTTAATCTAAAGTGGACCCAGACTCACAAAGATTGTATTAAGTTGAGCAGTTATTTAACAGCTCAATCTCGCTGCATAATGGTGTTTAATTTGTATGCCGGATGTGGCTGTGGTTTTATGCAATGCACTAATTCTGTTGAAATAAGTTCCAGACCAGGAAAGCACATGAAGTTCCAATCCCATTACAAAATGCTGCACAAGAGTACATACAGCAGGCCTACTGTATCACTAATTACATTTCTGAGCTCCTCATGTTCTCCATGAGTTCATATACAATTTAGAAACTTTACCACAGTGAAAATGGGAATGAATGCTAAGTGATTGAAAAGCTGTAGTTTTGCCATGTACGTTGGCGTCTGTAATAGGCCCGTGCACAGACTATGTTCTGCCTCATTTGTGAGTTGGTTGGACTGACTGTGTTTTTGTTTTTCTAACAAACAAACTGTGAGGCAAGAATGAATGAAAATAACCTGTCCCACAGGTAATGAATCACTCCTGTTCCCCTTTTCCCAGGAAAACAACCTGTCAGGCTGCGAGACCGCTGTGAGAGGCCCTTAGTGCTTAATTCTCTTTTAATACTGTTTTCTTTAAATTATGTTTTAATGTGTAATGATTAATATTATACCATTAGCAGCTTAATACAAAACTTCTGAATCCTTGAGCGCCTGGGGTTTAATATGATTGGTGATGTAACTGCAACAAGAAGCCTTTAGCTTAACTAATGGCCCATTATATTCCTCTACCCGAAAGTAAATGCGCTCTCTCTCTCCTTCTCTCTGTGAACCCGGCAAGGCCATTTGGTCTGATTATTTTGCATAACAATGGTATGTGAGGACATATTTTGCGGGGTGAGATCCCACAAGCCCCTTTCCGAAGAATTCCAGCCATCTATCAGCTACAACAACATAGTATCCGTGATATATTATTCCAATAAAAATAAATATGAATGACCCTCCGGTTTAAAAATTGAATACGTTTGAACGGAAAAGGCAGTGTGTCTAAGCGCTGCAACCCAGCTCTCTTTGTCTCCTCTAATTTCACACTGAATGAGCCGAGAGCGGATGGGATGGTATCCTGGCGTGGCCAAAGGTCAATGTGGAGAACACAGGCACCTTCAGGCACCCCCTGCTCTGCATGAAGAGAGATGGATGACATGGAGCTGACGTGGGGGTGGGGGGCTGGAGTAACAGCCCAAGACATGGGCAATACCGTGATCGTGTGCGAAGGACACCCCGGTAATCACTCATCATTCTGCTACAACCTATGTAGAATGACTCTCTCTCTCTCTCTCTCTCTCTCTGTCTCTGTCTCTCTCTCTCTCTCTCTCTCTGTCTCTGTCTCTCTCTCTCTCTCTCTTCCTCGCCCCACAAATGTTCCCTTGTTCCCTTTCTGGCACTGTAAAACAGAAAAAGACTCTTACTGCTCAACAACAATGCTCAACATGAAATATTAAAAAATGACCTACTACTTCCAAAACCTGCTACTTCAAACATCTTTTCCGGTTAAGGTCGTTGATTGTACACAACCATGTTACCATTTGACTCATCTCCAATTATGCGAGTATATGAATGACTTCGATAACACCAGTCTAGCAGAACAGATGAAATTAGGTAGTAGTGCAGTCAGTGCATCTTAATACACCTTAGATATTCTCTTTTTTTGAAATGGAGTAAAAATATGGCCACATTAGTGCTTTCTGGATGCGGCATTCTCTTATAGCAGACACATTTGAAGTGTAAAATCCTGTGGTGATGAAGAGGGACATGGAAATGGTTTTAGGTCCTGCAAGAACAAGGGCTGTTTGGGGAATTAGCAGTTATGACCTAAAAAATAAAATATCTTTGAACACAGCGCTTTTACGCCTTCCCATTTGTTGTCATGATTGTCTGCGGTAATTAAAGCACCATGCACTGGCTACAGCTAGGCCGTTCCCCTTAATAAGAGACCAAATGACCTTATATGTTTCTGGCTCCTCCACCATTATTACTGTCTGCTATCATTAGGGGAATTAATTGGAAACCCCAACGGTTTAAGAGCACATTAATCACAGACTCTCTGCAGAGAGAGAAGAGTTTTTTGGGGGAGAGCAGGGCGATGACGTTCCTAACGAGGACATTCTCAGGGGATATAGATTGAAAATGTTATTGACTCAAAGGGAGTTTTTTAAAGTCTACAGCGTCATCAAACTGAGTGTTGTAAGAAAGAGAGAAATAATTGTTTGGGTTCATGCCATAGTTATATCAAACTATTTCACATTGTAGCAAACTTTCAGAACTTTGCATCATGTTGAAATACATACATATTGGAATTAGAATTATTGTGCCATTGTCATGTTTTTTATGATTACACTGTAGGTGCATGTGGACTAATCTGGATCACCAGGTTAAAATTAGTCACAGTATCATTTTTATGCACAACAGGTTTGTTTTTGTTTTTCATGTGAGGGGAAAAATGCAACTAAAACCTTGGATAAGTCCGGCGGCAACTATTTGATTTGCTTCATAAGAACCAAAAATGCCATTCAGCAAAACAGCACTGTCATCAACATTTGGAGCTAAGATTAATGTTTAAAGAAGCAGTGCATTTTCATGAGTCCACGGGACTTATTGAAAAACAAAGATTTATAAAAAGACCCATTTTCTGGGATGGTGAGTATTTTAAAACGTAAACAGTAAAAAGTGATGCTTGATTAGTTTGTAGTCTTGCATTTCTGTTTAGTCCCCTATGTTCTTTAAGTCCTTACCTAGCAATGGAACTCCTCTCATTGAAGGTAATTGGTGACATCATCCTTTATTTTTCAAAGAAATCCAAAAGGAATTAACAAAACCTCCATTCATTTCACCCTTTTATTGTACACATGTGGGCCCATCCCCCTTTTACTGTACACATGTGGGTTATTTGTGTCTGTTGACCAATTAAAAACAATACAGAAAGATTGGGACTAGAGCCTATGATGTTTTAGGTAGAGGGTTCATCGTTGGGTCTTTGCCAGTATTACGTTGAGAGAAAATACTGCTTTAAGCTGACTTTTCACTGCAGAAATCTGGCATCCACATGCACTGAAGGGCACATGCACTGTCATCATACCTTCAGATATAGAGGTTCAGCCAGTGCATCCATTCATCAATCAACTCATCACAATAATATCAAATCCCTACTTCACAATCATAAGCAGTTTGAATGACCATGAATAACTAAATTGTTGATTAGACATGCTTTTCCATGAAGTCTTCTTACAATGTAATAAAGATGAGATTTTACAGTCTTTCCACTGAAATTTCCTGAAGGTGCTTTGTTGATTCAATACCTCTGTTGAGCACCAAATTGAACTCTATAATTCTATATTTGAGGACATCTGAATAAACATGCTGTCATCAACATCAGCCGTAGCCCTAGCCAAAGTGAATAACATTGCACTGCACTTGCTTGGCGGTAAATATGAGTTGTCCATGGCTAAGGAGTCATTCTTGAAGTATGGAGCCGTCATTGAAGCTGTCATTGCAGCTTTCTGAGGCTCAGGTTCTGTAAATAGATATCCATCTACCACAAACTGAATATATCATAAGAGGAAATGAAATCTAGGTATTTGGTAGTCCATTTGTCAGTGAGACAATGCAGTGAGTCTTGGGTAATCTTGCCAACTGATCACCAAAACACACATGAAAGGCGAATTCTGTTTTAATTTTTTTGGACACCGAGGATTTTTGTTTGCTTTTATGTCCTCTCACCTTGACAGCTGCACTGGTTTACATTCTTCAGAGGCAAGGCCAAAGTCAGATGACAGATTGCTTAAAAGTCTGTCAGGGAATTCGGTTGAGATGAGAAAAAAACCTCTCAGAGTAACCTGCTGGTGACCTCTTTGAATGTGCTCACACTCCTTTTAAAAACTCAAACTTTAACATGCACGTGTCAATATCACTGATTTCGAAGATATCAGAAAATCTTTCATTGCAGTTCTAGGGTCACATTTACAACAAACATGTTCTTCTTCTTGTATAAACTTTCCTTTTATGTCACCTTTCGTATTCTGCAGTTTGCTATGAAAGATGTGGAAATGTAAACATGTCTAAGCTTTCTACTCTTTGTCTCTTCACTGTGTTCTTGTCCTCTTGTTTGTTTGTTAGTTTGTATTGTAAACAGTCAAACATCTTGAGCTAATTTGTTAAATGCAGTTACTGATGAGGGTGTGGCTGCCAAACCCTGTCGTTTCAATAGACATAAATGTGCCACCTCTGAACAGCCCTTTGTGCAGATCCAGCTTTAACTGAGAACTCGTTGTGTCTTGTAGTTTCCCTGTGTTCTAATGGAGGAAGGCCTGATCCTTTGGTAAGAGCCTGCAATACCGTGTGTATTTTCTCCAAGGTACTCCCACAATATAGCGCCAATTTCTTATGGGATGGGAATGGCAATAATGAAACATGACACAGACTACCGTAAGGCTTGTATTTGAAAGCCTCTAGTTTGGCATCATTGTTGTATGTGTTATACAACATAACACAGAATGCAATAGTACCAACTCCGATGACTTTATCTGCCATACATTTATGACTTAGCTTCATTCCATAATGTTGATTTGGGATTACATACCATGAAACCTGCACACAGAATTGCTATGTGTTTTGCTAGGCATCAGCAGAGGCTACATTGCTGTACCACAGTGCAAAACTCACATTTAACTCTCTCCTCAAGTGTGCATGCCGCACTGCAATTAGGTTCCAGGTGTTAATGTGAGGAGCTGAGAGCTTTTGGACACTGAAGGCAATAGCCTAGCCCATCCTGTGCCGGAGCTGTCCCCTCAGCACCCCAACAACTGAATTCAGCACCATGGAGAGCTCCACGCAGGCAGCTATCAGTGGCGCTCTGTGCACATGGAGGTGCAAAGTGAGCAACAAAAAGCCTCTTGAAAAAGGGATCCTCTTTAGTGTCAAATGGTACTCCATCGCACCTCTGTGTGAAAACAGGAGCTCTCCCAAGGTCCTCACCTTTGTGTGTGTGTGTGTGTGTGTGTGTGTGTGTGTGTGTGTGTGTGTGTGTGTGTGTGTGTGTGTGTGTGTCGCAGGTCCCAGCCAATCGACCAGCTTTGATAGGTGATAACCATGGTCTCTCTTATCTATCAGACTTGTGGTGGTAGTGTTTTTATATGAGCCTTTAAAAGTACTATAATCTTCTGAAAGCCTCTGGACTTGAAAAAGAGAAAGAAAATTGTCATTATTCAAATGGTAAAGAATGTTATTCTTAGCAACAGCAATATACTGTAGGTGGAACAAAATGCAGCTTTCTTTGAATGTTAAATAGGCAGCTGATTACTTTACATTCAGTGATTTGAAAGGTTTCACCTGCCATAGATCAAAAAATGGCTATTTCTGATAATAACGCATGCATTGCAGTGTCCAAAAGCATGTCAAAGATTCAAAGGCAAAATGTAAGTGCTATGAAATCCTGTCACATTGTGTTGTCACTGTCAAATGGGATGGAGGATGCCATATTCATATAAAAGCTCCTTCAAGGCACTTCAAGGCAATACCGTCGACAGCAGAGGAAAATTGACATTCTTGAAAGAGACATTATGGATATCACATATGCCGGCTGCTTTACATAGCCATGGTTTGATTTTAGGAGGAATACTCTACAGTCATCTGTTTGTTAGAAGACAGAGATCATATACAAATTGAACTGCTCTGAAAGACAAGAAAGAAAAAGCCCTCCAGCATTAGAATACTAATAAGCAAGCTCAACAACCTTTGTAATTAGATTACTTGCACATGTTGTGGCAACAAAGCATATCATTCAAGAGGTCAATGCATTTATCAGGCACTTTCCACAGCAATTAGACTTTCAGCAAAAAAGAACTTCCTATTCTTTGAATAGAACAATAAAGTGTCGTAAAAGATTCTAATGGAGAAGTGGGCAACCTCCAGCATGGGCCAGGGCAATGTAGGTCAAAAATGATGTGTTTCAGCGACTATAAATGGAGGCCGCCTGGCTCATATTTTACTTTACCATGACGGGGCATAATAGGCACATTATCTCGTTTGCCTTTTTTCACTTGCAGCAGTGGCTGACTCATTTTCCTGCTTTCTCCCGCTCCACTCTGTGGAGTCTCCTCATGAGAGCCTTAATTGCGTTCCCATCGTTATCACTGCACTGCAATACCGGGTGTGACTACAGAGGGACGGGAGGCAATAGCTTTCCCCTCCCTCCCCACAGAAATCAGGCACCAGGGTAAAAAATAAAATAAAAAATAAAATGGAGAACTCGTCCACCAAAATTGTGAAAGAAAAAATAAATAAGCTATGAGTCTCTTTCTTTCTCACACACACACTCCCTCTCTCTGTCCCTCCTTCTCTCTCTCTCTCTCTCTCTATATGTGTGTGTGTGCTTAGCTCTCTTCTCTGAAGCTTTTTTTTAAAAAAAACTGCTGAGAAATATGCTTGAAAAACATGAGACGGCACTTTAATCAACAGTAGCCAGAGCAGCCAAGAGAGAGAGAGAGAGAGAGAGAGAGAGAGGGAGAGAGAGAGAAAGAGAGAGGATCTAAATTTGGCTATGGGGTCCAAGAGTCAGGGAGGCTCAGACGCCTCGCTCCGACTGTTATTATTCGCAAGCAGACAATTAAGACATTTCTCTAGAGTCCTGATAATTCGTTTTGAAGTTTCACTGATAAAACGAGAGAGGCAGGAAATGTTGCCCATGTGGTCCTGTCTGAGCAAAACACATTAGGAGGAGGTTGGAATCAGATTGAGCGGTTGTCACCCACTGAGAGTAGTTATTTAACCTTGTTTAATTTATCATCCTGGCTGAAAAGTTTTAAAAATGATTATTATATTTGAGAATGACTATTGATTCAGAATGGCACGCGTACCTCGGACAGGGATCTAAAAAGCATGGCGCTCCAATCTTCCCCCAGTCTCATAATTGTATTTTCGCAGAGTGCTATTGATTGCCTTTAAGCTCAAAGTGCATATTCAGTTACACACCAATGTTACTGGCACCACCTACGGCTACTGCCAAATCCTGTATTGTTTTGTTAGGATTGATGGCGGTGATTGTGACTCCACCGTAAATAATGGGGATCATGGAGGGTGTCTTTTCCCCATGTGTGCCTCTGTTCTTGGGTTAGGCATTGCGCTTTGATTTGATATAATGTTACAAGCAGCACCGACACCGACAACATCTACAGCTAAATAATATGTGTATTTATGAGATGTGTGGGGTCACCTAGCTAATTTCCACCTGAATTACCCAGTATCAGGCCATCTGTTCATCTTTTCTTGACTATGAATAGTCGTGGAATGACTGTGGGCAGGGTTGGATGTGGAGGGTTTATTTTTACTCTCTTTTAGAAATGGTGCAGCAGTAATAGTTTTATTGTGTCCATCCACATGTTGCCTGTGTCTGCATTTATTATCATATCAATGCTTGTCCGATGCAATGCCTGGCAGAGTTAATATTCCATTGTCAATACTGCACGGTGGACATAGTCCGGCCTGGCCTTGAAGGGAAAGCCTTTTGAAAAATGGGGCGGCATTGTGGTGGCAACTGGGACAGCTTCCTGGTGGCCTTTCAAATATGTGATGTGAACAATTAATTACTGGGACGACTCACAATGACATATTTCATTAACATTCAAAGCCTTCCCCGCCCTCTGCTTCTGCGAGAGCTGCCGCCGCTGCCTCCACTGCGTACCTTCAGGAGAATGCCAGTGAAAGGACAAGCAGCTGGAGCGACGCCAGGTCGAAAGCCCAAGACAGCCCTGTCTCTGTTTCGGCACAGAAAGGAACAAATAATAAGTCACTTCAAGGTCTACCCCCTTACATCCCGACAAACGTTTGGTCACATTTGGAAAGGTTTTCTTATAAGCTTCTCGGCAGACAAAGGCTTTGCTAAATGTTAAAGATGAATAACAAAGCATGCTCTACTATATCAACTTGTTTTTGTGCATGACCCTTAAATCAACATGATATATTGAGTGTATTGCAAATGAAGCTCATCTTCATTCAAAGGGATGTTGCAAAAGTAGAAAACAGTGTAAATTGATTCAGACAGGCAGTTCTTGCTGACAGATGGTGGATCCCTGCAAAATTTGGCAACGCTTTCAGTGTTGGCTCTGTATAACCTTGTCTCTGTGGCATTATTGAGATTAACGGTGCTCTGTATGAGTGGGATTTCTATATAAAGCTATGTTTAGCCCTGAGTCAATCTCCAACTGGCAATAGATTTATAAATTCAAATAATTTTGGTACTAAAAACCTTAAAAACTAAAACGCAATAGTGCACACAGAGTTTAGCTAAAGAATGCTGTAATTACCATTGACACAACCAAAGTTCTGTCCACTCTATCATTTTACATAGTCTCTGATTAATTTAGTAATTTTGCTGCATCTTGCCAGACTTAATTGAACCGGCACTCCTTTCTTTAAAGCTTCCCAGGGACGTGGGGACAGAGACGGTTGATAAACTAAAGTATCTTTGGTGTGGATAACGGGCTTGCGACCCAGGAGGAGCCCTCTCCATCTTAAGCGCCGGCCGCAGGAGACAAATCGCACCGTGCCCTCTAACGCTTTCCTTCATGGCTGACCTCTTTAGCAATAACACAAGCTCCCCTCCCTCGCCTGCATGTCAAGTGACAGCACGTTTTGAGACGGGAGGGGGAAGAAAAACGCTTTTCATTTCTGCCATCATCACCCATCCATGCAGCGGCAAGGCAGTGAATGGGTTAACTGCCTCTCCTGCACAGCAGACAAAAGAAAGAAGGAAAAAAATGGAGAATTGAGCCCATTTCAGTTTTAAAATCTGGCTATTTGTCACTGAATTCTCTCTACTGACAAAATGAAGAGTTATCTGTGCTCGCTTGCACAACCTCAGTGAATCACTTTAGTTGAGGTATATAAATATTTTAAAATTAAGCATCTTCTACTATTGAGGGAAAAGACAGCCTTTAATGTCAGAGGACTGGTTTTATGTTTTTAATCCTAAAATGTCATGAAAAGATAATGAAAGTCAACTCGAGCTGAAAGAATAACATAGACAATTTGCTTCATAGACAGGAAGCAAATCTTAATCATTTAGTGTCTGGACCCCAAACATTTAATTCAGTACAACCTATCCTGTAAGGGTCTCTTTTTTCCAATCAATTTCTGATAGCATAGCAAGATTTTGTCCTTCCTGGAGAATGATTTTATATTATATTCCATTCACGTTGTACAGTCTAGGGTACATCAATGGTTAAGGAAGAATTATGGACCTCTATCAAACATCAGGTCTTAGGTCAATGGCAGTAATCTCAAGGAGATAGCTCAAGGGTTTGTTGTCCCTGTCCACACATGACACTGAGTAATAGCTTTTGATGCTTTTCATTGTAAACTCATAGGTAACCCCTACATAATAACACAGACTATAATAGAGATGATATTGATATAGAAAACAGTTTAGACACTAAAATGTCACAGAAGTTTCAAAATAATGAATTACACTCTGATTTGCAGACCACCTATTCTCTTCTCTTTTCTTACAGTAAGTGGCTCAGGAAATGTTTGAAGCAATATAGCCGTTACAAACATATGATGGTGATATAACTTTATATATAGTTACAAACATATGATGGTGATATAACTTTATATAGAGACATCTCTTACACACATGGCCTGTAAAGGTGATCAAATGTTATCTCTGTCGCACTGATACATAATGAAATCTGTTTAGATTCTACATAGCACTTGTTCACTTAGACTTTTCATAGCATTTTGACATTCTGTGCTACACTCTGTTCTAGGTAAAGATCACATTTATAATGGTCTTAAATGTCCTTCTATCAAATGACAAATTGCATATGGCAGCACGAGGCTGACATTTAATATTTACAGCAGTATAGAATTTACTTTGCTGTACAGACCTTGAATGCTCAAAAGAGACGTGGTGAGAACCGGTCCAAGCCAGTGAGAGCCGCTTGCACAGCATCTCGTGGCTAGAAGCCAGAGCTACCTGCATACCCAACAAATAGCTTTCACTGGTACACCCCCAAAAACATCAGACCCTTGGAGATTTTTGGAATCTTTGATGTTGAACTACGCCACAGGACAGGTTAATATAAAAACCGGAAAAGACAATGCAATCTAAACCCACAATCTGGTTGATCTCTGCTTGCATTTGTCTGAAGATGCAGCTGCACAATGCTGCTTTAAACATTTTTTATTTTTATGCTTATTATACTCAAACATTGTTTTTGGTGATAGATGCCCTATCAGAGCTTCTGTATGAAAAGCCATGGTCTTAACATGAGTCCTTGAGTCAGGGATCGAGTAAGTGCTCATTAGTGCGGTGCACTTCTCCCAGGATTCTCTCACATGTAAGAGAATGACACCCTGACACCTCAGTATCCTTTACCTGTGATATCATCCCTCATTATTTGATTTTTGTTATGTCTATGTATGAGAAACTGGAAATACATGTAGGTTTTTAATTGGTGAGTGTTTGACACTTGCTACATAAATCAGTCCAAATCTAGTCGACTAGATTGTTAGAAAGGAAAAATGAAAGAATGATTCTCAGTGCTTAATGACATCCGTGCTGAGTGACCACAGTGTCATTTTAGCCATTTTCACAGCTGTAGAACTAGCCTAAGATCACTCAAGCATTACTTTCTACAGTTCCTGTGTCACTTCCATCAGTTTATGGCTCATATGAGAAAGGAGTTCTAATGGCATCCTACATCTTCCACGTCAGAGAAATATAGAGTTTTTAGGTCAGTTTTCCTATTATATGATTTACACACATAAATCTCACTCCTTCAAAAACTTGGAGATAACTATAGTCATATCAGTTTAGCATAAGTAAGGAGTGGCTTTGATAACATTGTGATTTTAACTTGTTTTCTTCGTGAATTCATCTTAAGTATTCTTTTAAGAATTTTTTCTTTGATATTGATATACAGAGTTCCCCTTCACAAAGTTTCTGTTTTGACAAAAAAAAAAAAAAAATTGATGTCTGGTACCATGGTAATAATAATAATACAGTAATAATAAGTTTATTTTATATAGCGCCTTTCTCAAACCCAAGGTCGCTTTACATAGTAGGAAGGCAGGGAAACACAATAACAAACAAACAAACAATACAACAGAGACAAAGGCAGGGAAATACAATAACAAACAAACAAAACAATACAACAAAATACATACAAGTTATCTGTAGGAACTATGTGTTGGGTGTGGAGGAGAAGTGATCATTAAACAGAAAGGTCTTGAGATGTGCTTTGAAGAAAGGAAGAGAAGGACAGGCACGAAGGGGTTGGGGGAGGGAGTTCCAGAGTTTGGGGACCAAGGCACTGAAGGACCTGCCACCCAGGGTGGAGAGTCTGGAGCGGGGGATAGCCAAGAGGTTTTGGTCAGAGGATCTGAGTGAGCGGGAAGGAGTGTAAGGGGTCAGGAGGTCGCAGATGTAGGGGGGAGCAAGGTTGTGGAGGGCTTTGAAGGTGAGTAGTAGTACTTTGTATTTGATCCGGGACGGAACTGGTAGCCAATGGAGTTGATGGAGAATGGGGGTGATGTGTGCTGATCGTCTGGTATGGATGAGGAGCCTAGCTGCAGAGTTTTAAATATATTGTAGTCTTTGAAGGGTTTTAGTGGGGAGACCAAGGAAAAGTGAGTTGCAGTAATTTAAACGAGACATAATGAAAGAGTGAACCAAAGTCTGTGCATCACTAGCAGAGAGAAAGGGTCGGAGGCGTGAAATGTTACGGAGGTGAAAAAAAGCAATCTTAGTGAGTGATTTGATATGAGGATCAAAGCTAAGGGTGGAGTCAAGCTGAATGCCAAGGTTTTTAACAACAGGGGTGGAGTGGACAGATGAGCCATCAATGTTGAGAGTGAGATGGGGAGATTTGGTGAGGATGCTTTTAGGGCCAATCAGCAGAATTTCGGTTTTGTCTGTGTTGAGCTTGAGAAAATTGTTTTGCATCCATAATTTTAAGTCAGAGAGGCATTCAGTGAGGGAGCGTGGTGGAGGGTCAGAGGGAGAGGGAGTGGTAAGATAGAGTTGGATGTCATCTGCATAGCAGTGGAAGTTGAGACCGTGGCTGCGAATAATCTGGCCAAGAGGGAGGATGTATATGAGAAAGAGGAGGGGCCCAAGTACAGAACCCTGGGGGACACCACGAGTGACAGGGGACTTGGGGGACTGATGTGGACCAAGTGTTACAAACTGCTTTCTGTTGGTGAGGTATGACTGAAACCAATTGAGGGCTGTGCCAGAAACACCAATAGCAGACAGACGGAAGATTAGAACATTGTGGTTGATGGTATCGAAAGCAGCACTAAGGTCAAGGAGAATGAGAATGTTAAGTGGACCAGAGTCAGCAGACAGGAGGAGGTCGTTAACTATGCGTAGAAGGGCAGTCTCTGTACTGTGACATGAGCGGAAGCCAGATTGAAAGGGCTCATACAGGTCGTGGTGGTTAAGAAAGGTGTGTAGTTGTGAGGCCACCACTCTTGCCAGTACCTTGGCCAGGAAGGGGAGGTTGAAGATAGGGCGGTAGTTTATTAGTGATGTGGGGTCGGAGTCAGGTTTTTTAAGAATGGGTGGAACTGCAGCAGTCTTTAGGGCAGCAGGCACCACACCAGAGTTGAGGCAGGTGTTAACAATCAATGTAATGGGTTCAGACAGGGATGTGGAGCAGGCTTTAAGTAGAGGGGTGGGGGCAGGGTCAAGCTGACACGATGAGGAGTTGGACTTAGTAATGATGTCAGTGATGGTGAGGGAGTCAGTAGCGGTGAAATGAGAGAGCTGAGGGCCCAGAGAAGGAGGAGAAGAAGAGAGAGAGATAGCAACCCTGAATAGGGTTTTTGGCCTGGACACGGAGGAGGTTATGAGTGATGAGTAGTAGTTTGAGCGGGTACAGTAGCATCCCTAACATGCAGACAACATCTCATATAAGATTAAATGAACAAGAACCAGGCTGTACATGTCATGTTACCTGGAACATCTAGCTGCATTGGGCATTAAGGAGTGTCTGTTTTTCACCATGAACTTATGAATTTGCATTTGCAACACTGTGTCATTTGTGAATTTGTGTAAAAGCTTGAAAATACACTTTAAGCTAGAGCATACATGGGCAACATACGGCCCGGCTTTCCCTGACTGGCCCGCGTAAGGTGCGTGAAAGAACAATAGTCAAGAGCCTAGCATAGAGATAATGCATGCAAATCAATATCGTTGTTTTTATTTTGAAAGCGACTGCTATTTGTACGCCCATACATCTGTGCGTGGATGCATACGACGTAAACACCCTCACTGATGTGCTGGTGAATAGAGTTTATGCTTCTGCGTCGACACAATGCAGTTGCCTTTACGTCGGCGTAATCCTTTCAAAGTTTTGTGTCTCTTAACTAATGACAGCCTACTATTGTCTGCTCCACATTTTCGTAGTCTAATTCTGCATACAGTTAATTTAATGATGGTAATGATTTAATGATGAAATATTGCTGAGTGTTGATGAAATGGTGGCACAGGCCTATCGGTTGTACTGACTCCTTCACATTTTCATGACCTAGCCTAATTATATAGATATTGTAGTACTTTTTTATATCAGTCTTTGAAAACTGAAAAAAACGTCAATGTCAAAAAATAATTTTCGAGAATGAGGATTAAATATTGCTGTTTTTCCTTTGTCTCCCTCACATTTTCATCTGTTCGTACGACTAGTAAACAAAACCATATGATTTACTTAATGTTATACAAGAACAGAATAGAATTGAACAGAATTGAGTTCAGACTTGAGTTCGGTATTTTGGGTCCGGCCCTCCTCAACAGTCCCAGTTTGTCATGTGGCCCCTTGGGGAAATTAGTTGCCCACCCCTGAGCTAGAGGCTAAAACAGCTCCACAACTGAATCAACTAGCTCTAGGCTGCTTGCATGATGTGTTCCAGTCATGTTCATGTTTCCATCAGCAGCATTATGAGGTGAAAACACTCACAGGAGTGAAGATGCAGTTACCTCACTCTCCATCCTCATCATGTGTTTCCTGAAGTTTCACATTTCATGACTTTTCTGTTATTTTCACTTCTTTTTTGCTTGTGGTTGTACTCCACTGGCTTCCTCTAAACTGCAGCAGCAATTTCCATTCCTAATTGGACCCACTCATGCAGAGGTTAAATACATCAGATAGGAAATGGGCAGGTTTTAAGCAACACAGAGCTGAACGACGATGGTTTCATGGAAGAATGACCAGCATGTTCAGTTCTATACACTGTTGACATCTAAATATGCTTTGAGGCCAGGATAAAGACCTTTAATTAACAAGCATCAAAGGTCTTGTAGTAGTAGTGCAAAAAAATGGTAAAATATACATACTAATTTCCTTTTTACATGTCACATAATATCAAAGCAAGTTCAAAGGACTGTAGTTGTCAAATGAATGACTTGGATATGAGCAAAGACTGCAGAGACTACTTGAAATATACAAATGCTTTGAGTTGGAAATTGTTTATATGTTTCCATAGATCAGAAGTTGAATTTTATTGCTTCTTTCAGAATAATTTCTCATGAATTCTTTTGAACTTCAAGCAACAATTAATGCCAAACAGTGGAAATACGACATTGATCAGTGACTCAGCACAAGCAAAATAGCATTTCACTGTCTATTACATTCTAAGCATTAAACACTGCAATTAAACAAATCATTGAGGCCTTCAAATCAAATGTTTTGGAAGAAAGGGCTACATCAATTAATTTGATCATTAAGAAAACACAGATAAAAATCATCCTTTCCAATTGAATTACAGATACTGATGCAGCATGCACCATGTGACTAATCAAGGTTGTTGGTTTGGTACAGACAGCGTAATCTGTATTGTGAAGGAGTGTCTAAGGTGTGTGCCACAGCTGTTTCACGTCAGTTGTGCATCGCTGTTGTATCCTACGTCATGTTGTATGGTATGAATTTGGTGTGTTTGTTGATCGCCCACTGTGGAAAGTCCCCAAACAATAGCACATGGAATGTAACATCCTTCCTGTGTATGTCTGGAATAAAAGAACATCGAATATTTTGGATATCATCTCATGCTCATTCAACAACAAGAAGAGTGGCTCTTGCATTACAACTTGTCAATGTCAACGCTCCATCAGAGTCAGATTCTGTCAGAACAATATTAAAGGTCTGAAAAGTAGATGCCTCTGTTACAGCTGCCATCACCTCGCCAAGACAGATGTGTGTGAAGGAGAGAAGGAGAGTCAGTTGAATAGGACTCAAGAGATCATCATCAGAGATCAGATAACCTGAGAGCGCTCAGACACATGTTCACTAGAGGTGTCTTTCATACATACAACAACTACTAATCATGCCCAACCATCATACACCTTTATTATTATCTTCCTTTATTACTATCTGTAATTCTTTAACCATTTTCAACCAATCATGATTAGCTCTAAAATGCCTTCATGTCTGTCTTTAGACAATATTATTAGTAAATATGTACAAAGCATCCTCACAATAATATAAATGGCATACTAGTATACAGTATGTCCAGTATAGTTCTATCATCATCTAATATCCATCTTTTCTTCTTCACTTCCTCCACACTTTAGAACTGCGCCTGCAGGCAGTCATTGCAGCTCTCTTGTGGAGCTCTTCCTTTGCTGTTGAGTGGTGCCGTGTTCCACTCCATTAGAACACGTGACTGCCCTGTGCAGGCTGTACAGTGTGGGTTAGTCTGTTCAGCAGGGGGCTCTACAGTAAAATGGGAGCGTGGCGCTCCACTCTCCCACGTTTTGCCTTTACCCGCCCTGTGAATAAACCAGGCGCACAAACACGGGCCCATGGGCACAGAGCAATCGCTCAGTACGTGCTCCCTCTCTCTCTTTCTCTCTCTCTCCCTCACCCTCACCTCTTGAGCAAGGTGAAAGTGAGAAGGGGGGGGGGGGGGGGGTTGGTGCGGGAGGTGAGCAGGGAAGATTTTGAAGGCAGCGAGCTCCGAACAGGGCCCTGTCGTTCTTTATTATCAGCAGGCGAATGCCTCTGCACCCTGTCTGGTTTTATTTCCATGACTCATTACCCTGCGCCAGGGTCATGAACGCCAAGCAAGCTGGACAGGGATGGAGAGGCAGCGGTGAGGACTGAGGTTTGTCACTCCGGACGTTTATTGGCTTGTTTTCACAGCGAGGAGTTCGATGAAAAGGAAGTGTCTGACTGGTATGAGGAGATCCATCAGTCAGTGGCAATCCTGTAGACTTGTCTGAAATCCCACCATTTTCTTTTCTTTGCTTTTTTTTTACAATTCATGACAGACGTTAGGCAGAATGAAAATTGCTCCATTGTTCCATAGACATTGCATTGCCTATGCGAAGAAAGAAAGAAGGAAAGCAAGAATCTCATTAAGAGTTCATAGGTACATCGCTGTCAGGCACATAACTACAGGCTTGAGTCAAACAATATCATACAAGACATACAAATGGTGCCAAAACAATGCAGTCCTAGAACTGTGCTGGAAAAAAAAACAATGGATGTCATTTTTCTAATTATTCACTGCATGCAACAACAACCTTTTATTTCAATTCCATATTTCCGAATGCCTTTATGATGAGATGCAGAGACTGCCTCAGAGTTTTCTTGGGCCCTGTGTTCCTATCCCCTGGTAGGCTATTGTATGGAGATCAGAAGGAGAGAAGAGAGAACTCAGAACTGATGAGAGTGACAGGGGAAGTGGCTTTGATGCAAAGGGACTGATGGAGGAAGTGGCATGGGAGATCAGATAAGAGCCTTTTCTATATCCTTACTCCCAACAGCAGCGTATTGTAATCAGGTCCATCAGTGTGTGTGTGTGTGTGTGTGTGTGTGTGTGCGCGCGCGCGCACGTGTGTGTGTGTGCCTCAGTTCATATAACTTAAAGACTACTGGCTGATGAACATATCTCAGTCCTCCCACATCATCATCTGGATCTAGATCATGAGCATGGTGAGAAAGGGGTGAGGATACAGAGGGATCTGCAGTCACCTTGCTGCACTTCTCGTCCTGTGTTCTGTGTATTAGAAATGTGACACACCTCCAGTCTGAAACTCCACCAAACCTTTGGTTTCACCCTGAGCTCCTCATTTTCATAAAGGGTCACTTTTATGTTGCTACATGCAATTTTACATCTTGACAACCGGCAAAGTAGAGCAATAACAGATCCCTGAAACCTCTTCACTAATGCACTAATGCATGTTATGTAATGAAATGAGGGTCACATTTTTGGCTTCCAAATGTTAAGTGGTGCTGACTAAGACGTTCAGAGATCACAAATCATTTGCAGAATGTTCAGCAGTGACAGGAGGATATATGACACTGAACCTATTCCTAACAAAATACAAGGGGTTGATAGACTCCTAAGTGTTGTATAAAGCATAACCTGTAATGTGTTTCCCCCTAAGACAGTAATTATTGATTTTATTATCTACTCTTTTCCATACAATTTATGAACTGTAAATGAATGAAATAACCCAGTGTTATAATAGCAGTTAATGTTATGATAATAAATTGTATTGGTTTGAATGTAAGAGGGAAGCAATATATATTATCCATTAATTAGCCTTTCTTCCCCCAGCATTGTCTCTACATAAACAGGAGTGAAAAGGTAAAGTAGATCATAGAAGTTGCAACTCAGCAGAAATTAGCGAACACGTTCAAAACTTCAAAGTTATGCATTACTTGCTGCCAGCAAGCCAGCTATGAAGTATTTCAGCGTTTGCTGAGTCGTTTTTAGTAGTAGTAGTTTTTAGTCGCACGTCAACACATCAGCTGCCTCCGGTTCTGATCCGGTCCTCGGCATAGTGCTTATCAGTCTGGTACCGCTCCAGCACCCCTTTGAGGTTGGCCCGTGTTCGTTTGAAGTCCAGACACCATTTACATCTTCACTGTCAGCATACAATCTGATTGGACAGGGCCGGGCAAGGCTAACTTAAAATTCAGCTTCAGATTGACTTGCCAAACATCCCACCCATTTCTGGCCTTCGCCTTGTGTTTTGAAAGCTGGCCTTATTATGTTGGCTGGAGTTAGCGAAGAGCACTAACACGGGTCAATGTTGATAATTCAGGTGCCATTAATCACCGGGAAAGTCTGCAACTTTGATGGTTCCATCCCTGAGATTTTGACAGGTCAAAAGTCCTGCTCCTACATTAATGCGAGCTGTGGCTGTGGGGCAAAGCCCGAGCCCATACATCATTACTCTGTCACTTAGTCAAGGTTGCACTGTGACACCTCATCAAGATCCCGTCGCCATCCCGGGCTATTCAAAACACCCAGAAGTCTTCTCTCCTTCTATTTTTATATTCGCTTCCCCTTTGCTCCGAGTGATCTACAAACTTTATGCTAATTTGTGTGTGTGTGTGTGTGTGTGTGTGTGTGTGTGTGTGTGTCTGTCTGTATGTGGATAGGGGAAGTATGCATTCGTCTACATAATCTGCAGGTGTAATGTCAGTATTCATGCTAGTTGTCTTTCATATGTGGCTAATGAGCAGCTATTGCACACAGCGCAACACGGCGGCATTTGGCTTTCACGCTCCAATTGGGAAAGGGCAAACGAACACCTGTATTGTATCACACACAAACCTGGCAAAATGTTGATAAGAAGCTTTGCACTCTAAATCGCAAACGGGGTCCAAGTTTGGCGCGCAATGAAACAGATGTGTTAGTTTGAATAGTTTTTGTTTCGGGGTGGCAACTCTGAACCAATAGAGCTCTCATTTTGTGAGTTGACTTCGTAAGGCTGTCATCATTATGGTGCCATCTTGACAATGCTGAGGCTTTGCTGTCACCAAGGAAATCTCCAAGGGCCAGATTACCCACAATAACATTCCTCCTCCATTTGAGCTGCTGGGGGAATGAATGTAAGTGTGTGTGATTTCATTGTTTCTCGCCGTAGCTGGCGTAATCCGCCACATTTCAGGGGCTCAGTTTGCCAATGAATTATTCATTGATATAGCAGCACATCCATCTCGTAGATGTGGAGCTGGCCAGGCCGCGTGCGTGCGTGCATTCGGTAGCACTGAACAGTTGACGTCTTGCGTATCGACTTCGCTGTGGTGATGAAATGGGTCTGCGGTGCATCTTCAGAGCATTTCCCCCCCCCCCTTTCCAGATGTCATGAAATGTTTAACCATTTAGGAACATGGGCCCTGACTGAAAGGGATTTGATTCACTTAGTGTTCACTCCAACCCGAGTAATTAGCTGCCGGGAGGAAAACAAAATCATTATGACAGAATTGTTATGAGAGGTCTTGCAGGGTAGGAGAGCTCCGCAAGGCTCGTTCACAGCAGGCACACTGGGTGTAGAATATGCACACAGTGAATATAATCATCATTTGATAGATTTCCTACAAGACACGTGTCTTACGTGCACTTGCACTTGTATACTTTATGTATGACATTTTAGCTCAAATTTCACCCACAAAAAGATGTCTAAGTTTGCTTTAAGCATATCAGCACAGACAGTTAAAGTACCTTTAAAGTTTAAACTGATCACAGTGAACAGATCAAGTATTTATGTCTGTAAATTCCTGACCCCTGAATCAGGAACTGGAGGTACCAGTTTATTGAGCGTGAAGTAACAAGTGTAGCTCCTTGTTCAGCACCAGAGGAAGAGTATCATCATATGATTTGAACACCAGGCTTTCAGACTCAGAGATCATTCGGTGAGAGCCCCTGGTCTACCCCACAATCACTTCCCATTCCAACTTACTGCTTCAGGTTTGTGTAGTAATGACAGGATAGTAAATATCTTCATGTGAAGACTCTAAGTTTAGGACATTCAGAGAATATTCCCTCGTTCAAAAATCTTGAATCCATTTCAGCTTTCAGCTTGAAAAACTATAGACTGCTCCTTTCATCGCTTAGCCTCAAAGCAATGAAGATAGTGTAAGAGATTATATATTCAATACATGACAATGAAGTGACAATAACTGTTCAAAATAATGGATATGCATACCTGGCAGGGTTTCATGGATAGCCTAGCACAAGTTCACCATTGAGAAAAATGAGAAATGAGGAATAATAGGGAGAGCAAAAGGCTCAGTTTGGACATCTGACAGCAGAGCTCACACAGTGCAACAGAAGTCTACGGCTGGTCAGTAAAGGGCTGTTAGTTACAAATATGCATCAAAAGTGACAGAATTCCCATAGACTCCCAAGCCTCTGTCAAATATATTGTTGTTGTTTCACAAGCATGTTAAGCTGTCAGCTGTCAAGCTTGTTTTGAGGTGCTTTGGGCTTTAAGCACATTTATCCACCAATTTCCATTCACAAAATGTGTTCACCTGTTTCCATGAGGTGATCCAACTACCTATTCATGTGGTCAGTGTCACCTGAAAGTCACCTGAAATATTTCCACTTAATATTCTTTTTGTGTGTGTGTTATACTGTGCTGTGACTATTATTATTACCACATTTATAACTTATCTATCAACTCCACCATTATTCATTTCCCAAGTATTTTCAAACACGTCAGAACCTTTGCGTAGAAGTATTTTGTCTGTGTGATAACGGATTCCCTTCCGTCTCTCCTGCCAGAAGTTACTCCACTGGAATATTTTGAGTTTTTAGCGTTTCGCATGTAGTTCTTCCAGCAGACGCGAGATCAAACTGAGATTCATCAGCTTCACCGCGCCGAGGCCCAGCGTAATCTCCGAGGACTTGCTTTGAACTGGCAATGGTGGGTTTACAGCCTCTCATTACATTACCATCCCCTGTGCATAGAACACAACAAAGGCTTTGGACTCTGTGGAGGGCAATGGAGACCAGGGCCAAGACTGGGAATAGAATGCTTGCTGTTCTAACAAAGAGCTTGGAATACTTCGCTTCCAAGCACAGGCCCTCATTAATATTAGTTCCACTAACTGGCAAAGAAAGAAAAAAAAACAGAAAGAAGAATTCTAAATTGTTTTATGTTGTTGTTTTTTGTTTTGTTTTGTTAATTGAATTTCAAATCATCAGAACACGGTGGGCTTAAAAATATACAACATCTAAACTGCTGCAATATTGGAAACCTGTAAAATGAACTCTATGTTGTAGCTTTGACATCACACTAATTGCATATGCCATGTCCTCTTAGTGAAGTACAATTAATACTAACGTCCAGTAATATTACAGTACCATGTCTTCATTATCAGTAATGGGCCTGACTGCTGTCATAACTCGACATGATAGAATAAAATCTGAGAGCTGCCAGGATAATGACTGACAATCTCAATATGACACTGTAATACTGTACTGACTCTGTAGAAATCTGTCATAAAAATGTGTCACAGTTTATGGCATTGGCCATGATATGTTTATCACATAATATGTTAGATTTACTGTATGAAGAAGGGTTCACTTAAAGTGTTTCCAGAATATCTCTATAGTGAGTGTGTGGACTTGCTTTACTGACAAAACTACAATGATCACAACAGCTTTGCAGACAGTGAAAGTGATGGAACTTGATGGTAAATCCTAACAATGCAGCGAGTGTGTGTAGCTCCTCTGTATAGCAATGGTGCTTCTGGCTCACAGGAAAAAAATGATTTGAGAAAATGCTCCTTTCCTTTAAGTCAAGCCAGTGGGCATACAGTAAATTACCCTCGGTGTGAACGCCTGCAGGATCCTAGTGGCCTCACATTTCTGCCATCTCCTGTGAAATGGTGATAGAAATCTGTTTGGGGGCTGATTGATGGTGCTATTTTCTATGTAGAGCTTGATGAAGCCTTGTGTGGGTTTGGAAGAGCTCTAAAAACCTTATGCAGTTCTATTTACACAGCCCACCACAGTTTTTTCACACAAAGCACGTAGTGTCACACAAACAACTGCTTCTTGTGGCCTGTTGAAAATGGTGGTCTCAATCGTGTCATTTGATGTCTTGTCAGTAATGCATCATTAGGAGAGGTTCTTTCTCTTGAATTACCAAGTTGTTAGTACAATGTGTAGGTTTCAGGTCTGTTTAACTGTAGAGATTCCGCTCTCACACAGATTCTATTTTATCACTACATTTCATTTAGAGAGTAAATGTATTGACAGAGCAGTAAAACAACACTGCGCTGTGGCATTCCCTCTGCTTCCACTCCAGGAAGGAAGGAACATACTATACTACAGGATGTACAAAACACTCTGGCCACTCAGCTTTTGTGTTTCCAGAGAATTTCCAACAGAGACACGGTTTTGACAAGGTGCCAAATGAGAACTAAGAGGATGTCAGTGCTGGTGAGGGATTTGACAAGGCAATCAGAAGCTGGAGCCATTTTCTTTTTTGCCACCATACCTCTTGACCATTTTCATGAAGTCATCAAGGTTTTTGAGGTATCGCTTACTGCTTAGTTTCGAGTTCACTTAAGATTTTGTTTTTTTTTACCCCTGACTTTTCCTTGCAACTGTTCCCACTGAAGCATGGCTTTGTAGGAACCAACAGATCCAAACACCACCGCTGAGAGTCCATCTTACAGTTTCAAACCCATGAGGACTCCATAAAAGCGTAGGAGGTTGGTCCAGGGAAAGCAGATTTAATACGCTCTGTAGTGCTAGCCACTCTCCTCCCACATACCCATGCCCTGCTTTGGCACATCAATTAATTTGCACCTGATAGGACTTCTGAAATGATCGTTGTTGCTAGTTCCTGCTCCTGTCCTGATTAAGACTTATGGTGCAATAATGTACGCGTTGCAGTAATACAATGCCATTCTGTTTACCACAGACAAAACTCATTAACACCCAGACTTCTGCAACATGTCCTTGTCTGCACACAACAGCCACTTCCAAAAGAAATCAGTTAGAAGAGACATAATCAAAGGGAATTTGAATGAATATGGGGGCTTCTATTATTGATGAGGGCGGGCAGATGATATGAAGACTGGGAGAACATGCATTTGCATGTAGCCATCTTTTAAGATATAGACTAGCGCAGTATAGATGACACATACTAGTTAGACACATAAAAAGAGTCTTTGATTTACTGAAAATGTATTGGCAATATCAACTGTTGGAAAAGGACAGATTAGAGGATATTGTTGAAATTGAGCTAAGAAATAAACATAGGTGTGATATTATGTTGACATACTTTACACATGAATAGACACAATAATACATTTGTCTGTCCTTCAAGAAAGCACAATGGCAAAACAGAGGTAGAAGCCAAAAAGTATTGGTGTCTGCCATACATCTTTATTCAATAATATAAATGTGTTAACTGAAAAACATTTTTTGAGAATAAGTGCCATTAGCAAGTGGTAACTCACTAAAATTCATACCGTGCTGTGAGTAATAGACCAAATTCAGTAAAGAAACTCTTACAGCTTAGCGTGATTGGCAGCGGCATATGACATAAGCACAGGGGGTCTCCTATCTATGTCTGCTTTGTGCAGTAACAGCATGTGTTTCCTGTGGGAATCCACACGGCAGCTACAGCAGTAATCCCAAAGGACACACTGTCCACTAAACCATGCCTTGTACCTTGTCATAATCACAAAAGAAATCTCCCTCCCAAAAAAAAGCTTGTCCAGAGTGAGATGTCTTTAGTAATTGTGCTGTTGCTGAATCTCAGCACACACTCACTCTGGGCAGGAAGGCCGTGCACTGATGTCAGTACTGTGACGGTTCTAATAGTTTCACACTGGGGTGCATAACCCATTGTGTCTGCAATAAGCCAGGAGCACCTGACCGTGTCATACTCACTGAACACTTTTCCTGTGCTACAGGGCTCTTAAAATGTCCAGAGACATTTAGACAGTGTATTTGGTTTCCAGGGTTATGATTCTAAAGCTAATTATTTCAGTACATACTTCTCTGAATAATCTGTCATTTTCAACTATCATACATGCAACTTATCAATTCAGATAAGTTAACGTAACATGTATTAAATATATAATACACAGTGGTAATGCTATGAGCAGTGAAGTAAATAATTAAGCAACATGACACGACTGGGAGTGGTGTTGATGAGTACTGATGAGTAGCCAAACTCTCCTGTGAAACGTACGGTTTGCATAATCTCTCAGGGAGGCATTTTAAGATGACTGGCAGCCTGAAATGAGTTTACTTTTTCCAGCCTGTGCAGTGCAGTCAGCAAGCAAGTTTCCTGCAAGCTCACCATGGCGACATGTGGACACGTAGAGTTAGGAATAGGCCATTCTCTGTAGTTCAAAACCTCTCCTTTTTTGGTTGGCTTGTTGTTCCTTAGTACTGTCAGATAAATTAGATGGGTTGTCATGGCAAAATTATGTTATTTTGTTATTGTAATATTTTTGTATAAGGGTGAATAGGCTATGTGTCTTTTTTGTGTACAAAGCACCCATCACATCCAAAAACTTCAAGCATCCAAAACTTCTCTCTGTTTCAGCACCAGACAAACACTCCATGGTCACCCTTATGGGCATCCTTTCCCTCCAGTTGTTTACTGAACCCTCAGGCCATACACATCCTTTGGTGCAGATTAGAGACTGTTGGAGGATGGATGTTGCTATGGTGACCCCTACAGTTTACAGCCATAGTCTTGTATGAAGGACAAAAGGAAAAAACAAATCACCAACAGAGCAACCTTCATGAGCATTTTTTTCAGCTGTTCCTGAATAACGACTTTGTTCCGTGGGTGTGGAAGGAGACAACTATAATCTCTGTTCCCAAGAAGGAACCAGTCCTCAAATTCAATATTGCCTCCTAGTAGCCTACAACTTCCTTACAAAGAGAAGCAAGGAAAAACTCAGTCAGGTTAAGCACACAACCAAAATCATCGGTGTCTCTCAGAGCCAACTCCCAGGTCTTTATGGTTCTGCAGTAGAAAGACAGGCAGACTCCATGATAAAGGGTCCTTCACACCCTCTCTCCACTATTCCTTTCAGCTGCTCCCATCAGGCACTAGGCAGACAGTTCAGACCACCTCTGGGCTAGAAAGAGATTTCATTTCCACTGCTCTAGCCTCAATGCATTAATGGTGAATAAGGAAAGTTGGGTGCCAAATGTTGGGTAATATTGGTTTTATTTTGTATTTTTTAGTTCAGTGACAGCCCAGTGTCTAATCGAATGTTGAGCATAACTTATCTGACGTCGACTTCCAAAAAGAAACTCTTAAGTTACCCGCTAAACTCAGGGAAGAAATAACATAGAACATCCAAGGCATTTATAACATCCAACGTGCCCTTTGTCTACATCAGTTTACCTGCAACATAGTATAGGCCTACATGGCATAGAGTGAGATGAACCTAGTATAGGCCTACATGGCATAGAGTGAGATGAACCTAGTATAGGCCTACATGGCATAGAGTGAGATGAACATAGTATAGGCCTACATATTGGCATAGAGTGAGATGAACATACAGTAGTGTAGGCCTACAGATTAGCTCAGAGTGAGATGAACATAGTATAGGCCTACATATTAGCATAGAATGAGATGAACATAGTGATAAATTATCACATCAAAATGACTTTTACATATTTTCATCAAAGAGTGTAGTGAGGAGAGTAAAATCCATCCTTACAATCCTTTATTGTTAAGCACAGGAAGAGAGAGCAATAGAAAACATAGTTTAAAGCTGCTTGGATTCAGTGTTTTTTGAGAATAAATGGCCAACAGAGATGATGTATGTGAGGTTTTGGGAAGTCATTAATATGAGGCTAGACTTAGCTGAAACAGATAAAAAGGAGGAAAAATATTTTCTTTTCCCCTAAGTGATTTATCGTGCATTGGGAATTATTTGTAAGCACAGCTCCCAATGCTATTAATACTATGTGACAGGTCTGTCTTCTGATCTTATCAGTTAGCCATAAATAATACATCACTGTTAATCAGCTCTTTAGAGTAGCGTTCTCAAAACTGGAAAAGTTTTATTATTATTTTATTATGCACTGTACTTCCTACAAGTGAAGTGAGTGACTCAAACGGATGAAAGAATTTGAGAAGAAATTGAAAATATTGATCTAATGACAAAGGTACATTCATGAACTGAATACAAATGGCAAGTGAGAGTGAATAAGAGACTACATGCTTCTGTCTGACACAGAAGAGTATGCTTAACGCAGATATTTTCCAGGGTTTGGTTGAATAAAAATTCAAGGCATGTACTTTTATTCAATATCCCGTGAGCCGCAGATTTAATTTAACAAGCAAACACATTAATCAATCCACAATTATGGAGTGTGTCACCTGCCAGTCAACATAAGCCGTGCTAATGTGCTGCATTTAGAGCTCAAGGATGGAAAGCCTCGCCTGAAAGGGCCACTTAGAAGTTCTTGCATAAATCTAGGAGTAAAATGCTGGCAATTTGCAGTGTCATTAGCCTAAAGTTCATCAGTAACTGTGTAAAAAAAATCCATCCACTGCATGCAAACATCGCTATTGTTTGTTAACAAGCATTTCTCACACCGCCTGACAGGTCTATCACATCATTACACGTCATTACACACGCATATCGTTACCAAGTGTCTCCTCTTTTGCATATTAATGACATGCCTAATTATTCAGTTGCTAGCGCCACCACTTGTGTCTGTACACTCCAGGTGCTCCTCCACATAAGTGTGGCATGCTCATAAAGGGCTTCCATACATACATCGACCCGCCACTCCCGGTGTATGAGGGGAAACGACTTCCTGTTCAATTGATGGACATACACAGACGCCAGCACGAGTGGAACAACCCACAGGCCACGTCTAGACACAATTAGTTAGTGCTGATAAAACGACATCACTGCAAGTCATGGCATTGGAAAGTCGTTGGTAAATGAGCCTTGAGACAAAGGCATTCATGCTGAAGGGGACCAAGCAGCAAGCCCGAGCCACTCATTCCTCTAATGCCAGATCAAAGGGAATTAAATGTGCTGAACGTGTGGGAAAAAAATAGTAATTACTGTTTTTTAGAATGAGACTTATTCATCCAATGGGAGGAGGACAGTGGATAGATGTAATCCACAGGCGGCAGGAAGGTGACATTTATTATGTGAGGAATAGTTGAGTGGGGAGGGAATGCATAGATCTCGAGTGTGAATCTTTGGGAAAAGTAATGATGAAGTGCACGTGACTTGCTCGCTCCCCGCACCACACCACACCACACCACACCGCGCTGCACTGCACTGTAGCCAGAGCTCTGGGGCTCTGGGGCTCTGGGGCGCTTCCCCTGCCCTTGCTATTATTTGTTTCTCTTTACTGCCGGCATGCTGACACCAACTCTATCAAACGCACACATCTGTGGGATTGCCTCTATCATTCAACCTTGTCCTGGCGCGGTCTAAATATCTTATCTGGCTGAAAAGATATATGGCCCCCTTCCTGACTGAGTCCTTGATTACTTTGCCGTAATTTCTGCAAAGATTAAGGAAAAACAAATGGGGGAAAGCAGGCAGATGTAAGAAATATAGCATTCCGCCTTCTCTAAGTCTCACTCCAGTCACTGCACTTTTTATATTCCTTTATAGAAATTCATCACTCGAGAACATCCCTAGATGGCTCCCGCATGGACATAGATTATTAAAATGGGAGACAACATCTGAGGTTTCATTTACCCTCCTCCACCTGAGAGGATCAGAGGGATTTCCCACCTTGCCTCACACACACACACACACACCTTCAACGCCGCACACCACACAGTGAATCTCCTCTCGCTGTCGAGACGTGCACACAGGGGACACGGCCTGGTTGCAGTAGCAGAAGGCCAGAAGTGCTCACTACAGATATGGAACTCCCCTCTGCATAACACCACCAGGTCATGCAAGCGCAGCACAACACAGAGTCGCTCAGTGGGATCTGGAGCGAGAGAGAATTTGAGACATCGTTTCATGGCAGTGCAGTCCCTCCCGGGGGATGGGAGCGGTATGGGGTTGTAACGCGGCCTGACCTGACTAGTCTTATGGGAGCTTCTGTGTGTCTCAATGCAGGAGTCATTACACAGAGACATCCAAGGAGCCTAGTGAGGAGAATAAGGAGACACAGAGATGGGATTAGGGGGAGAAAACTGGCGAGTAGGAGGCTTTACTTGGAGAGAAGGATTTGGATCATCATCATATAATATCAGGTTGAAAAGGTATATCACTGGAACACTCTGGCATGAGAGGCTCTATGAGTTGGAAGGTATCATCCCATAAACTCCCCTTATGCTTAATGGTCATTGTTGCTACCTTTAGATCTCTTTAGATAGGGTTTTTGTTATAGGCCTTAAGTCCAGATTTTGAGCTGAGCTCAGCTCGCTCACACACACACACACACACACACACACACACACACACTAAGCTCACTAAATAAGATGTCACAAAGACAAAAGGCTTCAACTTCAAACAATGAAGCAGAGACATATATCCCTTGAGGGTGGGCAGGGTGAGAGGGTCTGCGCAGTGAGAGGGTCTGCACAGTGTTCATTAAATGTCAAGACAAACATGTGTGCCGACACCACACACACAGGACTGTGCATGGCAACTTTAGAATTAGTCTTCATGAGAAGAGACAGAAACTAACTCATATGACAAATATAACTAAATGTGTTACCAGGACCTCCAGAGCTCATGGCAGAGTTTAGATTATTCTCTGTCATTCTGGTTCAGACTCTCCAGAGATTCTTCTTCTTAATGGAGCCAATGGGGAAATGATTGTGAATCAGCAAACAGACGCCATGTTGTGTTTTGCATAAGTAATCAATACTTGAACAGACCTTCATTTTACATAAGCTGCATGGAAGCACATTGTAAATCTGTCATCATCTAAATCAGATAACAGTGTTATGTTGTGTCTACAGTGAGTAGAATAAGTAGAATGTGTGTGTACACGTGCATGTACAGTATTTGTAATTTGCTAGTTATTACACCAGAGTTTGTTTATGCTAAATTACATCATTATCAACACATGATCTTTCTGGGCTTGACCGTCACAAACACAAATCCCCCCCCCCCCCCCCCACCTCTATGTTTGTGTGTGTGTGTACGTGTGTGTGTGTATGTGTGTGTATGTATGTGTTAATATATGCAAGTGTATATTTAATATATGCAAATTCATGCATTTTGCAGGTTTTCCTTACGCATTAGAATACACATCTATATATTTTGCAGTGGAGCAACACAACATAGTCTGAATGAATTCATCATCCAGCGCCTCTTGATGTAAACGCGATGTGTTATGTGGGGGTAATGTTCCTTTGTAAACATTTATCACTGCACACTTCAGGAGAGTTTGTTTAGCTTTTCCAGGAACTTCATATTTCATCCAGGGCTATGTATTAGCTCATCATTAAGAGAAGTACATTGAAGCCACTATCACAGATGAGTGTGAACGTTTCTTGCTCCTGTCTGTGGGGGACGGGAGAAAACGGCTGACTGTCTTTCTTGCAGCTGTTTAGTTCTGTGTCTTATTTTGTGCCCATAAACAGTGTTATTGCCTCTAAATGACAGAAATATGTGATATCAGATGGGGAGGAAATTCAAATCAATGTTGCATTCTTCAGGTGTAGTCTATATTAACCACGGATATATGAGCCTAGCACATATTTTTAGTGATTTTTTTTCATCGTCAGAACAGGAGCACAGAGGATGCCATCACTTCACTCTGCCCTGTCCCACCTTGACAATAGCAACACCTATGTAAGAATGCTGTTCATTGACTTCAACTCAGCGTTCAACACCATCATCCCCTCCAAACTGATCACCAAACTCAGTGAACTGGGCATCAATACCTCCCTCTGTAACCTGATTCTGGACTACTTGTATTGCATTCATTGTGTCTACACTTGAAATAAATAAGTTTGGTTTTTCTTATATCACATACACATATATTAGTAGATGTTTTTTCTTTACTTTGACATGTTTCGACGTATACTTCCATCTTCATCAGAAGGTCACACGGTGGATTAGTGTGACGCGTTTTTATCAGCTGATGTTGTTACAGAGGTGTGATCCACCTGTCAGTTTTTTGACAGGTGGATCACACCTCCTGCTGTCAGTCCGCCGCCACCCAGGACGGCACTCCAGGTATGGGAGAGCATACATAGTTCGAATTACAGGGGGTACTGGGGGGGTACTATACCCCCCAATGAAGACCCAGTAACCCCCAAAGAGACAGAAATATCAGTTTTGGGGGGGTCAGATCATTTTTCTGATATAATGAAAAATATCATTACTGTTGGCTACAATACAAGTCAACTCCTATTTTCACTGTAGGAACATTTTAATGTAAAGCGATTTCAGACACCACTATTATGGACCATACCATTTTTAACCACCGTGGCGTGCGATGCAACGGAGATAGAAAACGACTTGAACTTCTCAAGCAAGTGTCAACGTTGAATGACAAAACACTAGGTAAATTCCTCAAGTAGGCTAAATTCTGCTGGCATGCATGGGTAAATGTAAGCTGCTAGCAGACGTCTAGCTTGTTGAAAATGTGCTATTTTACAACCTTCATGTATTAACATGTTTTGTTCTTTCATAGCTCTTGTAAAGGTGGCTTTTTGTAAAGGTATTTTTTTTACTATACAGAATGGTATTTCAGTGCACTTAACTTCTAACTTTTGAGAGTTGATCAAAACAGTTCTCTTTTGGATATATAATAACAATGAGATATTCTGTAGCCTACAGTTTGTTGCATGTTTAGACCTTGTATGTGTGTTGCACAACACATTTTGCACTTGATGGTCATAGAAGAGGTGAAAGAGCAGTACCCCCCAATTATGGTGGGGTAATTCGCACTCTGAGAGCATATATGCTCCCTCATCTCTGTTCATCATCTTTGGGCTCCGCTTTCTTATTTCAATCGCCTCCTTTATCCAGCGGTGGTGATTCTCCTGCTTAATGACTCTGGCATGCAGGAGGTGTGGTCCACCTGTCAAAAAACTGACAGGTGGATCACACCTCCGTAACAACATCAGCTGATAAAAACGTGTTACACTTCTCCACCGTGTGACCTTCTGATGAAGACGAAAGTATACATCGAAACATGTCAAGGTAAAGAAAAAACATCTACCAATATATGTGTATGTGATAAAAGAAAAAACAAACTTATGGATTCTGGACTTCCTAACCAACAGACCTCAGTCAGCGGTCCCCAACCACCGGGCCACCGGGCCGTAGCCTACGACATGATTTTTAAAAAAAATGCATGCAAACTAAATTAAATTTAATTCGCAATAATGTCACGTTTTTACATGGCATAGGCCTATATGCAGTTGTTTGATTGCACGCATGTTTGCATTTTGCAAGGTCTCTTTTCTTACGTCTGTCTGTCCCGCCTTCAACACTTGTACATATTGCCTTCAGCGCTGCGCAGCTTCAGGTCAGCTCACTTCACTTGATCAGTTCTGGTCCTGCTAGAATGAGCAACAAAAAACAAGCATCTTTAGCAGGTCACTGGCCAGAGTGTTTGAGTTGCGAGAGCCGCTGCAGAGATTTCTTACAGAAAAAAGTCACCGTTAACAGAAAAAACTCCCCATTAACAGCATCACATCACTAACCACACCCATCATCTACAGTGTAAGACTGCACAATCTCATATTCACTCTGATATCTGAAGCCAGTTTGTCTACTAACAACCATCATAAAATAATCCAGGCTACTTGCTTAACGTAAATCCTCAAATTATGGCTGGGGTCTTTTGCAAAGCACAGCATCTTTATTTGAGGCAAGCTGGTAGGCTATTCGAGGCAGGCTTTTTTAATTTCTAACCTGCATTTAGACATGCGTTTCGTTTGGAGTGGCATACCGGTAGGCTATCAAAAGCATACAATTTTCGGTTTGGTTTGGGATTTAATTTACTTTTGGACTGTTTGATTATATTGCTAAATGTTGAGACTGATGGGCACTGAAATCTAGGAGATATTTGATGGTTTACTGTTCATGCAGTTGAAAAAGTGTCGGGATTGTGACATTGAAGTGAAACAAATGCTGCTGTTTATTGCGAGACAAGGCAGCCATTCATTGAATAGGGGTTGTGCTGTAGCCTAATAAAAACCTTTTTGCGTAGCCAAGTAGCCTAAATTAAGTTATTGTTTAATTATGCATGATTTAGTAATTTTTTATTAAATTCGTAGGCTGGAATGCCTTGAGTCGCGCAGCAATTGTGTTTAAATGTAGCCAGGCTTCAGCCTGGCAATTACCTCGAAAGGGGCGGCAAGAGAGTGAGCTTGAGAACGTGTGTTGGAGACCCATGGAAAACGACTTTTCTTTGCCAACCGTAGGCTATTAATCCAACCAACAATATAATAAAATATTAAGAAGAGGTGTTATTTCATTGATTTAAATCGAAACAATGTCTTCTAGTGCTGGTGGACTGATGGCAAATGTTGGTATAGGCAATTGTTTCCCTGTCTTGTATATGGGAACCTGCCATTATTTGTCCGGCTATAAATAGAATCAATCCCGGGCATAATTTGAGGATTTATGGTAGCCTAGTCTCCTGCTCAACATGACATTAGCTGTTATGTTTATTGATAACAAACTCAACTAGCCTACTGATCTAACTTTAAAATACAAGTCTATACCCAACGTTTTTGTTCCAAGACATTTATTTCAAACATAATTTCAAGACACAAATTGGATACGTCAGTTACCTTGGTGCATACATCCCAGAGAGCAGGCTACCACACCCCAGAGTGATGGGCCTATAGCGTTTTTACGTGTTCAGTGTGGGGTATAAACATGCTGAGAATTTAGCGGTGTCGCGTCTGCCTGTCACAGACATGGGGAGCTCTTTGAAGCTTGGGATAATGTGGTAGCCTACAGTTACTACAGTAACAGTATTTATTTATTTTTTAATTTTATTTTGCTTTGTTTAAATGCTGTTGACAAATAGTAGTTGATTATAATGTCAATATGTTGCAATTTTCTGTGTGTTCTGGACTGGTAACTTGTTAAGCCAACATGTTCCTAACGTTGCATAAATGTTAACTGCAAACACATAGTGGAGAGTTGATTTGGTTTAGACAATTTAAGTATAAGCCTAACTAGGCTATTTGATCATGTAGTCTATGTTTGGATCATAGGCATGATGATTCATTCATGGCTTCATAAAATATCAACATCCCATGTTGCTTTTAGAGTATTCTACCATTGGCCCAAATAGTGTGAAATAAATCTAAAAGAAATAAATAAAAGTAGAATTGCACATAGCAAGAAGCTGGTCTGAGGACAGATCTGGCGTTGTGCTCATCTCACAGTTTTGACCATTTTTATCAAAAAATATTTTGAAAACAATCAATGGTATTATCTTAATATTCTGGCAAGTTTATGGTCGAAAGTGGGCCAGAGGTGGCGATCCGATATCTGGAAATCTGATCTCACTATGGGTTTGTGTTCACACTTTGGTCCCCCTCACTTTCAAAATATCTCCTGCGCCCCTGGATATGTTCCAAACAGTAGTGGGGGTTTTGGGAGAGACTGAGGCAGGGCCCTTTCTCTCGCAGCTGGTGCGCGATCACCTTGTTGCGCTTTCAAATGAATTTGAGCGTTACTTCCCATCCTCCAAAGATCGACGGCAAACCAATGAGAGGGTCCGCAACCCTTGTCAATATCCCGAATAGTCCTAACTTGTCAGCGCAGGAGGAAGAGCAGTTGATCGAAATTGCAAATGACGGTGGTCTTAAGAGTGTGTATAAGGAAACCTCTCTGGCGGGTTTTTGGATCAAAACCAAAGCAGAATATCCCGAGATAGCCGTAAAAGCGCTGAAAACGTTGCTACCATTTCCCACCACGTATCTATGCGAGGCCGGGTTTTCGGCAATGACTGCAACTAAGACCAAATTGCGCAATCGACTGGACATTTCAAACACACTGAGGGTGTCACTGTCTTCCATCACCCCCAGATGGAACCTTCTTGTTGCAGGGAAACAAGCACAGGGCTCGCACTGATTATATTCGTAATGCACATTTAGTTCCCATGTTTTGTTCCCATATTTTGTTAAGCATGTTCACACTGGGAGACCGGGTATGGTCGTAACATGGGGGGAGTTGTAACATCACCAATTCCACCAATCAGGGATAAGATATGAGCCATGCGACAGTTTCTGACTCCTCAGACTTCCTTAACGATCACACATGGACATTTTCAAGTTGTTAGTGCCATTTCTCCCGGAGTAATGAGAAAAATTCAACATCTGAGGTAAGAAAGTAACTTTTTTTTAGATTTATTTTTTTTCTAGTGCTTTTACCATTGTAGATACAGTTGTATGAGTTACATCAGGTTAAACTATAGTTTCTCTAGTAAAGAATGGTGTAGCTCTCTCTTGCTAATGTCAAAGCACCATGCTAATACAGCTAGCTAAACAATGGATGGCAGTGGTGGGGTAGGTTGTAACACATTTTTTAAATATGTTACAACCTGTGGAATGGGGCTAGTAGACCCATTTAATGTCTGTTTAATTTCATCTTTGTGTGTGTGACTGTTCAGCCCTCTCTCTCTTTCCATGAGAGACACAAATACATACACACACAAAAGTATAAACGTTGTGGTTTTTATATTTAGTTTAAAACGTTAATATGATCTCCATTCTCTATGTGAAGAACGGATTGTATGGTATACAATATGTTGGTGAATCTATTTTCACACCCTGTGTACCCTGTTTATGCAATAAATAAGTATATCAAATGGAATTCCATTGTTTTTCTGCCTGTTACAATCTACCCCAGTAGTGGGTAGGTTGTAACAAAGGTACACACTGTATTTGTCATAATCTCACAAATTCTGTAATATAGTTGAAGAGATTTAAATGGTTGCCACTTGTAGTAGACAAATGTGGGTACTTTGCCAAAAAGTTCCAGAACTGTAGCTTTAAAAGAAATGGTAGTTTTAGGTGCTGAAGAAAAATGTGTTACAACCAAACCCGGTCTCCCCTATAGATGTAGCTTCAAGTTGTTCAATATTCATAGTTCATATTGTTCAATTTTCACTTCTTCAAGTTCACGTTTTTCACATGTTTAAGAGATCGTTACCTTCACTGTTCATACATAACTGGAGCTAGTTCTTTTCAAGTAATGCATGCACAACACATATGGAACATGGAACATGGAACCCCCGACCCCCCACCGGTCCGTGAAAAAAAAAAATAGGAAACAAACCGGTCCATGGTACATAAAAGGTTGGGGACCCCTGTGTTGGGCTCATCAGCAATAACGATGAGACGGCCTACAGGGAGGAGGTCCAGCATCTAACATCATGGTGCACTGATAACAACCTGGATCTCAACACCAAGAAGACCAAAGAGCTCATTGTGGACTTCAGGAAGTCTAAAGCTAGCACACACACACACCCATTTTTATCAACAGGACTGAGGTGGAGCATGTCACCAGCTTCAAGTTTCTGGGTGTCCACATCTCTGAGGACCTCTCTTGGACCCTTAACACCTCTACCCTGATCAAAAAGGCTCACCAGCGTCTCTTCTTTCTAAGATCCATCTGTCTCCTCAGATTCTGGTGAACGTCTACCGCTGCAACATCGAGAGCATCCTCACCAACTGTGTCACAGTTTGGTATGGCAACTGCTCTGCCCACAATGGGAAAGCACTGCAGAGGGTGGTGAAAA
Organism: Alosa sapidissima; assembly: GCF_018492685.1. NCBI lineage: Eukaryota > Metazoa > Chordata > Actinopteri > Clupeiformes > Clupeidae > Alosa > Alosa sapidissima. The sequence continues at coordinate 35,886,345 of NC_055961.1, read as the reverse complement.
CTGCCCAACAAACACATCACCGGTTCCTCACTCCCCTCCATCGAGGCCATCCAGGACAAGCGATGCTTGCGTAAGGCGCGCATCATGAAAGACTGTTCTCACCCAACCACAGACTGTTTCTTCAGCTATTAGGTTAATACACAGGGGCAGTTAATATGGTATATGGTTTTGTTTCTTTTAACTTGCATAAAACACTGTCCTGTGGCTTATACATAATACGGCTAATACACAGGAAATTACTGTAAGAGATATGTAGCTTTCAGAAAAATATAGTGAGAATTTGCCCCCCCAAGTGGTAGTGACACGCCCCTTTTTGGGCCTGTGGCTCATGGACTATGTGGGCCTCGGTATAAGTCTCGTCGCTCGTCCTTCTCAACAGAAGAGGGTACTGGCATGCAACTTAATTTATGGAAGGCTTGGTCGAGACCGCAAGAGGATGGTGCCATGTTGAATAGATAAATCCGATCATATTGGAATCTGCACAAGTGTTGACATTTTTCCAAATTAGGCATTGACCTTATCTACGAGAGTCAAAGTGACAGGTTGATTGACAGCTAGTCTATAGCACCTGCCCGAAGGGGATCACGTGGGAGGGCAAGGGAACGTTGCCCTGTCACACACATCTGCAGAACAAAGATCTTCCAGGTAGCTCAAAGGGCTGCATCTGGGGCAGTCCAGAGGCTTCTTTATTCACCCCAATACGTTTGTTACCCAGACAACCTTTTTTTATGCTACTCGGTTTGCTCCTGTTTTTCATTTGCATTCTATGTATTGGTGAGACTATCGGCTCGCTTAAGTGCTACACGATTCATATAACATATATGAATAGGGAAATATTCAGCTCTGTAGTTCAAGTATCCATATAGGCTTGCCTCATTCTGTTTATGCTTATTTCAGCCCTTCTGAGTCAAGAGATGCAATTACTGTTCAGGGGACAGGCATGGTCAAAACTTAGTCTCTCTAAAGGCTACCCATAATAGAGGTCAAAATTATAAGCACTCTTTCTCTATGGAGAAGAGGGGAGTAATTGATTTTTTTCCCTTTTTTTTGAGTGCTAACCCAATTGAGGAGCTTGTGGCCTAATCTTGATGGGCTGTACAGGTGCACTGGTGCCATTAACATTCAGGAAAATGGAGGATTTGCGGTCAAAGAGCAGGAGTCGCTGTGCCAATTTTATTTTTGTCTGTTTGTTTACACTTTGTAGTAAACTTTCTAATTAGACAGCTGTAAAAGCAAACTTTAAGTTGCCTGTTGTGTTTCTATAAGCAGTCAAGTGTTAAAGCTCAGGGAAGTACACCTCTGTCCTCTCAGCACTGTTAAAGATAAAACTTAAACCGTATCCAAATTAATTTTAATATAAAGCAAACATATTAGTGTATGCCTTAGTTTAGCATAATCTAAATCATGATGTCTACTTGACAAAATATAACATGGCCTTTTATTTTAGAAATACGACAAAAAAGGGAATTTTACTTTTAATATGCTCTTCCATGGTTCTCACATAAACAGGTTGTACAGTCCAGATGTAGCAGTGCTTGTGCTCCATGGCCAGTTCCTCATCGCTCTTTCACATATGTTAATCTCAGCAGGCAGGCAGTCCGTTGGTATTTCCAAACACTCTCCTAAAGTGCTGCATGCAGACAGATGGCCACATTAAACACACATCAATCCTTTTACCCATTAAATTACCTGGAAGCTACCACCATGAGCTCTCTCTCACTCTCTCACTCTCTCAAACACACACACACACACACACACACACACACACACACACACACACACACACACACACACACACACACACACACACACACAGAAGGAGAGAGAGAGCAAGCAAGAGACAGAGGCCTACGTAATACAGAGAATGAAGGAAATAAAGAGAGATTGAAGTTATAACAATAATGGCAACTGGGGTAAGAAGCGGTTGGGTGAAAAATAGTGGATTAAGAGCTGTGACCGATGGCTCGCCACTATAACAGTGGAATTTCCAGTGTGGCCAAAGCAAAACCAAGTGGGCCGCAGGGAGTCAAATAAAAAGACTCCAACCTTCTGAGAAAAAAATCTATTTATTTCTCATCACATGCATTACCCCGTGCATTGGACTCTGTTTACCAATGACAGCATTAGCTGCGGAGGAAGATTAAGTGATAGATGTGCTCAGGAGCGAAGGGCCAGCCACATTTTAATGGGAGTTGAGAAATAATCAAGAAGCTCTCAGACCCTCTGTTCATGGGAGAGTGCCCTCCTAAAGAGGGCCTCAAAGATTGCCGCACCGCAAGGTTCCATTTCGAAAAAGGCTGTGACGTTTTGCTTTTAATGCATGGCCACTTAAGCCACTCGTTTCAATATGGGCAGGCCTATGAGAATTCTCTTGCTCTTGCTCTCTCACTTTCACTTTCTCTCTCTCTCTCTCTCTCTCTCTCTCTCTCTCTCTGGCTCCTTCATTCGTTTATGCCTAATAGCTTCATTAAAGCAAGAATCAATAAGTTAATTTCATTCCCCGCACACAGCTCAAGGTGTTAACGGCTGGGCAGAAGTGATATCCATGGCAGCAGCTGCTTCAGTGAGGCAAGCCCCCATCCTGTCTGACGTGGTTGGGGTCAGACCACAATTTGGCAACCGACAGTGTTGTAGTCTTCAGGGGTGTAAGTGTATGTCCAGATATAGATTTGATTCATTTTCACTGGTGCCAGTCAGGTTTATTGATCTGGAGTCGGAGTAAGTCAGAATTACTGTGGAGGCTAATGCGGACTAAGTGATGTCGTCCATTTTCCTCTTTCTTTTTTGACCATTCGGACACGGAAATTAGATATCGGACTTCCAGACTAGTTTCCAGCCCTGTGTGAAATAAACAGGGGGAAAGTTGTTTCCTTGTTGTAATTGGTTTGAGATAGAAAAAAAGAAATTAAAGAAAGAAAAAGCCATGACAAGACCATGAGACATATTTTATTCTGCCTGACAACTTCAGTTATTTTTATGGATCTCTATCATTACCTTTTGTGCAGCTAATTTGATGTGAGTTTCAAAATGTATTTGGATGGCTGCTAACCCCAGGTCATAGACGCATAATGTAATTCTTCCCCATATTGTGGAAGCTACCATCTATGATAACAACATCAGAACTGTCCATATTTTGGAAGGCGACCAATTGTCTGGAGCTCTCTTTTAATCTGTCTGTAAAGATGGCCATTTGCAGTGGGGTTGGGATGTTTTAATATTCCTTCTGTAAATCTATGTTGACTAGCAATACTGAAAAAAGACACAATTCTCTGTCTAATCTGAAGTTCTACCTTAGTTGTAATTTACACAAATCCAGGTAAATGTATGTTACCTTTTAGCCTTTCCTCAATCATATTTTGTCAATTTTAAGTGTCTCTCAGGAGATCCATGGAGGTCAAATGAAGTTTCCCCTCCATGGGGTTGAGATCTTCCAGCCTTGGCACTGTTGTTAACTCCCCTTGCAGCCTGGAGTTCCCCTGCCCACAGGCCACTATGTGGAGGGACAGCATTTAAGATGGAGATTTGGCTGCGACGCTCTTGAGTCCGGGTGGACACACAACACAGTGCTGAGGGAGCTGGACCGCACGGGCAGTGCGAAGCAATAAGGGCACGGTATTAGAAGGAGCTTCAAGTCAAGGTCTTGGGGCTGTCACTGCGAACTGTGCCGCGGCTCAATGACACCCCAATAGGATGCGCCCAGCGCTAAAGCCTAATGTGTTTAGACAAGGACAGATGTGTCCCTCGCCACTGGAGATTCCATGACTTTCCTTGCCCATGGAGCCGCCTGGGAGGAGTCCTCGCTGCACGTGCTGGCATGCAGGCTGCAGGTGATTCAGTGCAGACTCACTCACTCACTCACTCACTCACTCTGTGTTAGTCGATGGCCTCACTTGTCAGTTTAGAGAAGTGATCATTTAACCTCACGCTTTAATACACTTTTCTACTAGCTGGCCTCATTCTGTCATAGCAAGCAGGCTGTCCTGATTATTTAATTGCATACTGAATTAGCAAAAGTGGGAAAAGGGAAAAGTGTTCCTTTGCTAAGTGCAAAGGAGAGGATGTGTTTCGTAAAAAAATATAGTGAGTGATTTAGTCTTTTAGGAACTCCAGAAATATAATCTAATTTGAAACAACTTATTTTAGCAGATAGGACAGGATGTGTTTTGTAAAAGCCTATAGTGATTTGGTCTTTTTGGGACTCCTTGTTTGAATGTATTCCAATTTCAAACTTCAGTTAAAACAACTTCAAGCAATTAAGATTAAAAAAAAAAAGAAGTCCACAAATAACTGATATAAACAAATGACTAAGTGATTAAATAAGATGTAATTCCTAGTAGATTTGTTCTTTCTTCAGTTTCAGCTATCTGTCTGTGTCTATATTGCGCTGTGATGCGCCGCAGGACCAGGCTTTCATGTGGGCCACTGCTGCTCAGAGGCTCAAGCCACAATTACAAGGATCAGTGAACCATGACTAGATGTCAAGTTCAAAGTGGCTGCGATTTCAGCAAGGCCTATTCTGCCAGGATATCATATGCAGGTTCCAGACTCAATCACGGACGAAGGTGAATTGACTCACTGTCTTGGATGTGTAAAAGCCTTGAAGCAATCAAATTTATCATTATTTTGCACAGGAGCAAGATTAATATTTAGCATGGGGAGATGTTGATAGGTTTACTCACCACTCGCGGGCTCAGTTTCATTGAAGTCACGGTCAAAGTGCAAGAAAAACAGAAAAGCAATTGCAAAACAGTGAACAAATTGAATAATAAAAAGGAAAACAAATTACAAAGTAAATAGACCTTTTTAATTAATACTAAACTAATTCATTCTAAAATCTAGCATGCAAAGTTCTTTCCTGATCCTGAACATATATGAACATAGGGTTTGTGTTGGTGGTACATCACAAATTAAGTTAAAGTTAATCTTTCTACAATATTTTGCTTATCAGAAATTCAGAGTGACAGCATCTAGTGACAACCTGCTCTGCATGCTTTTCATGTCATAGCCCCCGGAACACCAAAGATTTACATCAAAATCTGATATGGAAAGAACATGTGACAGGCATGCCATGCTTAGCTCTCTCTCTCTCTCTCTCTCTCTCTCTCTCTCTCTCTCTCTCTCTCTCTCTCTCTCTCTCTCTCTCTCTCTCTCTCTCTCTCTCTCTCTCTCTCTCTCTCTCTCTCTCTCTCTCTCTCTCTCTCTCTCTCTCTCTCTCTCTGCATTCATGCCTGGCTCCTTCAGCTGGGGAAGCACACAGCCACCCTTTCAGCGACTTGGCGAGCCACTAAGCCTGGGGATCAGCCGTCTCCGCGGCGAGGCACTTTATTGATGGTGCAGAGTCTCCATTTGTCTTCGCTCATGAATTCATCATTGCAATCCTCCACCTGGGCCTTCTTGTCTGCTTTTAGAGTGCTCTTATGGTTTGGCTGGCGACACATTCACACATCAATATTGCATTCCCTTTTTCCCTTCAACACAGACCTGGGAAGTTCATGTCATTCTATTGGTGGGACAAAGTCCAGACTTGAGGGATAAAAAAATGCATTCCGTAACAGCAACAATTTTTATCAGATGCATAAAAAAACAACCTTGAGACACCTTCAGTCTCCCAAGATACAGTGTTATTGTGAGCAACTATGTCTACGAAACTAACAGACTCACTTTTTCATAAAGAAAGGAGGAGGAGAGAGAGTAGGCTATACTGTTCTTGTAAAGGTCTATTAAATGGCCTTACTCATTAGATTACTGACTCCTTAGTGGATATGGTTTCCCTTTAACATGTAATGGAATAATGGAACGATACCCATGTGTATGTATGACATTATCATTTCATTATCAGACATCCATGATGTACATACTGTATCATTCAATATTCATTATCATTACAGAGTTCAAACTCTTTCTGAACGTTCATTCTTTTGGCAGCCAAGTTGTCACATATTAAATCACATATATGTAAAAGGGATCTGATTTTGCCGTAATGACAATTAAGCCATTGTTTAGTTCAAAATATTGACTGGTGCTTTCTTAAAATGTTTGCATTTTATTTGTTTGCGCAAAGCATTCTATGGTATCTATATTTCAATATGAATGTGGACAGAAATGTTACGCATCCAAAAACAGCCACCATTTTCTCTGGTGCCTCATAGCATACTGTACCTCATAGCAATGACATGTAACGCCACAGCGGAGAGAGCCAGGCAAAGAGAGGAGCAGAGAGAGGAGTCGGCTTTAGAGGCTCTTAAGTGCAGAGGTGCTCAGTCTGGGGTGCTGGCTGGGGAGAGTGGTGCTTAGAGAGGTGTAATAAAGAGGCAAGAGTCACCGCAGCTGAGGGCCAGAGCACTGGCAGGGACGTGATAGGAATCACTCAGGTCTGAGATTACAGGAAGTTACACTTGAGAAGAAGCAGAGGAAGAGGAAGAAGAAGAAGTAGAAGAAGAAGAAGAAGAAAAAGGACCCTCTCAATGACCCGTATCATCAATACTACACTTGACGATGAGTGCATCACTCCTCATCAGTCCGTTTTTTCCCCCTTGAAGCATTAAGAACTGACCAAAAAGTAACTGTTATTCAATGCATATTCAGCTCTAGACCCCAAAAAATTCATAGACTGCTTTAAAGTGGTCATCTTATAGACACACATCTGAAAAAAGTCAAATCCTTTTCTAAAAGCAATCTCATGAGAGTCAACCCACCCTCAAAGAGGCCGTCTGATGGAGAAAAAAAACCTTCTGTTGAACGACCAAATCAAGAGATAAGAGAATGATTTCATTTAAAGTGAAAGTCCTAAAAAGAGCAGTCTCTAGAGAAGTAAGGGACTTTGACAGGTAGCTCTATGAAAGTATTACAGATTAATTTCTATTTCAGGAAATGCAAAAGATAATTTAAGATGATACTGTGTTTATGAAGTCAACCATGTAGAGTTTTGGCAGTGTCATAAAGGGTCAATGATAAGGAGCCTCTTACTTCACTGATGTTGCTTGGATGAGCATAGGACAAATTAGACTATGAATAGACATGTGTTTGAGCTCCATGGCTGATTGCCGTGGCTCATTATTCAACCTCAAATGCGGAGGCTGATTTATCTTAGAGGGTGAACTGATATTGAAGCACAAGTGATTTTGGAGAATTGAGACCCCATGAATCAGCCCCTGCTAGACAATCCTATCAATGATAGTGTGTGTGTGTGTGTGTGTGTGTGCTTATGCTTGTGCAAGTATGAGTATGAGTATGAGTGTGTATGTTCTCATGTCTGTGACAGTATGTTCAGAATGGAAGGAAGAAATGGTTCACAGTTCAGAAACCAATCAGATCGAGCCTATAGATCCTTTTACAGTTTGTAAACAGTGATGATGTAGGTATGGATGTGCGCGCATTTTGGCAATGTTGGCAGAGTTCATTAGTTGGTCAAGCTGCTGCTACGCAAAGGGAAATTAACCACAAAAGATTGCGAAAAACTACCTGAACAAATTAACTTTAGCGAAAAGCAACCGACTTCCAGATCTGTGTGGTATTACTGAGTGTTCGATAAAACTACTGTTGGTAGAGTAGCGATTCTGACAGCGAAAGAGTCTATTGTCTGTTGCATGGTGTTGTTTCACTGTGTGCAGTAAGGCAAGGTAGGTTTATTTATATAACACATTTCATACACAAAGGAAATTCAAGGTGTGTTCCATAAATAAGACCAATAGGAACACAACGTGCAAATATAGGAATGACTAAAGCAGAATTACAGTGCAAACCGGAAAGGTTTCAGACCCTATCAACATTTTGATATGTTTCAGACTCATCTTGAAATGGATTCAATTCATTTTGTTTTCTCACCAATCTACATATAACACTCCAATACTCCACAAAATAAAAACAGGTGTTTGGAGTGTTTTGTAAATGTAAAAAAATAAAAGACTAAAATATACCATTTACATAAGTATTCAGACCTGTTATGACGCTTGCAATTGAGCTCTGGTGCATCCTACTTCTATCAATAATCATTGAGATGCTTCTAGAACTTGATTGGAGTCCACCTGGGCCTAAATGAGTTCACGAGACATTATTACTATAAGTGAGGCACACATCTGTCTATATAAGGTCTCACAGTTGATGGTGTAGGTCAGAGTGAAAACCAAGTGAGAATAGTTCGTAGACCTGCGAGACAGGGTTGTGTCAAGACACAGATCTCGGGACAAATACAAGAACATTTCTGCAGCTTTGAAAGTGCCCAAGAGCATGATAGCCTCCATCATTCTCAAATGGAAAAGTTTGGAACTACCAAGTCTTTTTTTTAGATCTGGCTACTCAGCCAAACTGACTAATCCGGGATGAAGGGCCTTCATCAGACAGGTAACCATGGACCCAATGGTCACTATGAATGAGACCCAGAGCCAAGATTGCTCAGTGTGTACGGTGTTGACCGGAGGTGCTTTGTGGTATGGGTCGTTACTTTCTATCCATCACTGATGGCATACAGTACTTTCATCGCAAAAGGGCACAGACAGGCTTAAGCTTCTTATCTGTTTTCCTCAGTTTGTTTTTGAAGAGGTGTTTGAAATGATAATTATGATGCTGAAATTTAGGGAAAGATGTGGTTTAGCGTGCGATTTTACTGCCTTTTGGACCATAGCATCATAGAGTGCATATCCACTTTTTTCTATGTCCATTTTTACAACTAAATCTAAATCTCACATAAAGTAAAGAAAAGTAAAGTTTATGTGAATTTGAATAAAATTCTTAATTCTTTATAGCTAAACTGCTTTTCCATTTGATCATATCATCTGTGGCCTGGTTAAAGGTGCAGTGAGAAGAATTTAGAAGTATCTTGTGTGCTGCAGAATGCAACTGACTGAATACGCCCCCCTTTCCCAGAGAAACTATGTGTTACACAAATGCAAAAGGACATTTTGTTTTTGTTTGTCCATTCTATGCTAGAACCATGATGGTGCAATGTGGCAAACTCCTTGGAAGAAGATTCACTTTATATGTAGACAAACAGGTCATTGTGATAATGAAAATATAATTAATTGAATACTAAATTTAATTTCTGTTGATAGAGCATCCTAAATCCATCCTACACACCTCACCTTTAAATAATCTGTGCTAATTTGCTTTCTTCACAAGGTGGAGAAAAACAGGGATTGATTTTGTTCATCAAATGCCATTTTCTCTGTTTGCTGTTTTAATCCGCTTTTAGTTCTGTTCTGCATGCAGTGTTCTTAGCTAACGTCACCCACTCGTCACTCTATCAGACAACTCAGTCAGTCTAATCCTACTCATAAAATATCTGACCACAGCTTAGGCACTGTGGCTTACAACTGATTGGAGTGTAAGGAGTTACCTAATAAAAATTGTTTAGAGCTTGTGGGAGACATATTCTACATGAGTGTAGTGTGGGTGTTGACTTTTCAGTGAGAACTTGTATGGATATCATAACTCACTGCAACATTTCCAGTTGTGGAGCTGCGATGAGATTCAGAGACAATCCATAAGCAACTGGCATGTCACCTGCACACTCTGAAAGAATCGCTTAAGCGTAAATGGAGATGTGGCAGTGGACCAAAGCACAGAGGCAAAGCGTGAGTAAACGAAGGCACCAGGTGAACAATGGATGGAGCCGCCAGTCCTCTCCTCACAAGCCTTAATTAGGTTTCTGTAGAGCAGCCCCAACTACCCTACCTGTCTCCATACTGTGTTTGCATGCTGAATAAATCACACACACACACACACACACACACACACACACACACACACCATCACATTACCTCTGCCACTGAGGAACAACTGAGGCATACACCGTAAATAAGCATTTTTGTTATGGGGTTGGGATGCTTAGTAAGTGTCCAAGCCATCAATTATTGCAATGCTCAGCCTGGGGAGCATAAGTCAATTACTCCATTTAAATTGTGAAAGCTTGTTAAATCCAAAAGAACAAAGCTAGTACGGCGTAGGAAACCACTGCTCTGCAGTCAACTCACTAACAGCACAGCACAGGAGGAAGAGGAAGCCGGCATGTTTGATTAATGACTGATATTTTATTAATACTATTTTCCTTTCCCAAATGGAAACAGGGGAGAGGATCTTGTCTGTGTGAAAAAACAAACTGGCCCGAAGGACCGCCTAATGTCCCTGGCTGTGTCTTGTCAGCCTTGTCCTATGGTGACCCTGTTGTGTTGCCTTGGCCAAAAAACAGAGAGTCACAGTTGTTTGCGCGAGGGCCCGTGACCTCACCCTACTGTCCACTGTTGATTTGCCATCTCTTGGCGGGAGCCCTGTCTATTGGCACACAGTGAGAGGATATCTCTTCATCTTGTTTGTGCTCACCAAGGGCTAAGCATCCAACCATAAAAAAGGTCAAAGGTAGCCTACTCTGAAGACAAACTTCAAGGATTGTAGATGGTACTTTTTTGCTTTCCCTTACACTGACAACATGTAAGAAGACGGCGGCAGTGTTATTCTATAAATGGATACGAGACATCAAACTCATAGGCAGGACGGTAACTGAAAATAATTCCGAGGCCCACTTTAGAAGCACTTAAGGTATTATTAATGCAGACATGAGCAAAAGGTAAAGGATTACATTTTTTTTCAAGAGGGTTCAGTGCTTACCAAGTGCACTCGTGCTGTTCTGTTTGGTACCTAATGTAATCAAGAGGGTCATTGACCACAGGCCATTAGTGACCCGAAGGAGATACCATCTTCTTTGTGTACTATTTTCAAGGAACTCTTTTAATGTAGTCAATACTTAATGTACTCCCAATCTTCTCTGAGCACCAAAAGTCCTTTAAAAAACAGCCTGTTCTGCACAGTAGTAGTCAAAATGTCTTTGTTTGCCCCCAAATTGAGCATGAGTCCTTGTCGAGAGCTTTGCTCTTATTTACTCACACATGCTTCAAAAACACAGTATTGACTTTCTGTTCTTATAAGCCATCCACTGTAGATAATCCAGAAAACGGTTATGCTAAGGAACTGACTGCACTACGGGACACCCTCAGGCAAACACTACAGGGGCCGATTCACTCTCTTGGTCATACACTGGACCTTGTCTCAATATCTCCATAATTGTCAGACTTATCAGGCCATATCTGATCATTGTCTGTGTGTTCTTTGATGTTTTTATGTCCCAACTCATTCAGAACAGATCTATGACTGTGAGAGAGAGTCACAGATGATCACAAGAGTGCTCTCTTTGAGCAGACACTTTCAAGGACTTAGAGACAAATGTCAGACTTTGTAGACGATTGGTGGAATAATTAAAATTAAAAAGTGTTAAGTGTTTCTCAGTTAAATCACTGAGAAATAGAAAGCACCATGGAAACAAAATCCAACAAAACATGATTATGAAAAATCCAGCAGGCTTGACTATTGCAATGGTCTTTTCACAGGTCTTCCAAAAGGCCATCAAAATAGCTCTGAATTGTAAAAATTGAAGCTGACCACATTACAGCAATACTTAAGTCCTTACACTGGCTTCCAATAAGTCACAGGATTGACTTTAAAGCTGCTTGTTTAAAAATCACTAAATACCACTTTACTGTAATAAATTACCACTGAGAAATGTTTAAGTTATGCACACCCAGAGAAAAATCTGTTGGTGAAGTAGGCCTATCATAAACATAAATTGTATATAGTATATATATAAGTCTATATACTCTTTTGATCCGTGAGAGAAATTTGGTCTCTGCATTTATCCCAATCCGTGAATTAGTGAAACACACTCAGCACACAGTGAAAGCACACACTAATCCCGGCGCAGTGAGCTGCCTGCTACAACAGCGGCGCTCAGGGAGCAGTGAGGGGTTAGGTGCCTTGCTCAAGGGCACTTCAGCCTTGCCTATTGATCGGGGTTCGAACCGGCAACCCTCCGGTAACAAGTCCGAAGCGCTAACCAGTAGGCCACGGCTGCCCTTCACTTACCCTTCACTGTACTTTAGCTCTACAATCAACTCCCTGATTGCATCAAAGGTGATCCAGCTGTACAAAGTTTAAGTTGAAGCTTACTTTATGTTGTAATAAGCCCCATATTTTAACAATAGTTATGGTTTCACTTATCTGTATAACTTTTTAATGAAGATATACATTTTTTTATGACAATTCAATAATAGTGAAACACAGATAATTATCACTGGTCTGCACTTAGTTCTGCTTCCAATCTTGCAAACGCAATATGTCAATTTGCCCATCAGAGCAGACAGACGAGTTTATGTCACAGCCAAAAAGGCAGAGTGGAACAGAAGTTTTGAACAATTTTCGGATGCCAGGGATCGATATATAATTTGATGGATAGCACAAGGAGGAAGCTCTGGATTATTACTTGGAAGGGGCCTTCCACTCAGTAGGAGGAGAGTGTCTGTAAATCAAGCCAGCCTAACACAGTTACCACCTCCTGTGCCATCATTCACTGGTGCATGATATAATGTTTGGGATGTGTAATTGCAAAGCAAGGAACAAGAAGGAAGTTAGCAATTTGGTCTCATCTTCTGTGTGCAAAAATAACCACATGACTCAAAAGCAAATAATATAGTTATATACTGTAAAACAGTGAGTCTGGAAAGCTAAGAATTAAAAACAACAGATGCTGCTGCATATCTACTGGGAATAAAACTCTTGCATATTGCTTCGTCTTCAAAATGCCATGGTGGTTGTTCTTTTTTTTGTTGCTCTTTTTGTATCTTAGAATGTTGCTCAGTTTCATGTCGTGTGGCCTATTCCTCAGGGGACATTCCTAGAAATGTTGAACTTGAGCATTAGCTGGGAAAATCTATAATTTTCTTCTTCAGTACCATTTTGATATAAAATACAACCTGTCAAATGTTTAAGAGCAAAATAACATTCCCCATACCTCACCTGGTTTAGAAGTGGGGCAGATGTTTTTTTGGGAACGTGTGTAAAGCCCCGCTGAATGACGGTGGTAACAAACGCTGAGTGACATGAAAGAGGAGCAAATTGATTTTATTCTGATACGAAGCACTACGAAGACCAATTAGCTCCGGGGAGTTGTGAACACACTGTGTGATAAGCCGTTTGGCAGAACACTGTATGTCAACACTTTCTGATGAAATCTGACACTCTGATTAATTACATTTTGGCATAGCTTCTGAGGAGGCTCATGGAATAGACGGCCCATTGTCTGGGCCCTTGAGACTTCACATCATTGGCTCGCAGTACAGTGTGCCTTTCATGGCTTCTGCTTGACATGACATCTCACATTTTTGGAGGATTTTATATCCATAGGAGCTTACACACACAGCAGATTTCAATGTTATCTCCACAGTTGCCTTCCCTCCAGTAGAATTCCCTGGTACCTGGTACCATTACTATCACCATACACAATTGTAGGGTGGTTTGGCCCCAAAAGGGTTTGGCCTGTACGTTAGTTGATGCCGTAATATAAGCATTATATTATTATATTAATTAGGCTAACTTTAATGGGACACATTTTTAGTGGGTTTGATCCAGCAAGCCCACTATTGTTCTTCTTAAGTTTACTTATTAGTGGGTTTGATCCAGCAAGACCACAGCATGGCGAAGCCACTATTGTTCTTAAGTTTTCTTGTTATTAGTGGGTTTGATCCAGCAAGCCCACTATTGTTCTTCTTAAGTTTACTTTATTAGTGGGTTTGATCTAGCTGCGGAGCAAGCCCACTATTGTTCTTCTTAAGTTTTCTTATTATTAGTGGGCTTGCGGAGCAGTGCGCGCGTTACTTTCGTGTCGCTGGTCCTTGTCGTTTTAGCGTTATTCATAAATGATTTCATAAATGAGGTACCGTTGGAATCCTTGGATGAGGCCGAGTTCCAAGCCCCTGATCAAACCCACTCTTGCAGTTCCTCGGAACCGCAATTCTAGTTTTCTCTGTCAGCAGTTCATTAAATCAGAGCAGTAAAATGATGTTCCACAGGATACTTCCGTCTAAGGGGGGAAATTATTTGAGACTAAAACTAATTTTAGGGAGAGCTATGTCTGCAGGGTACAAATGGGACACACTTTACTGGAGTAAGTTTATCATGACTCCACTCATCATTTTAATTACGGACAACAGAAAGCATAGATGTCTCCTAATGAGATGGCATCAGAGAGGGTCTCAATACTGGTTTCAGAAGATGGAAGTAGAAGATTTACTTAAAAACTGTACGTTTTATGCCTATAATTACAGGGTATACAGCAATTCTTCTCCATACAAGTAATGTCCATTAATCTGAAAATGCAATACTGCCCCCTGCAGAGAGACAGTAGTCACTGCAGGTAAATAACTCTCATATTCTCCTCACCTGCCTTGTGACCAGTTTTTGCTGTTTCTGCCTACGATATCACAGGAGAAAACATGGCCCAACAGAGGGGTTAAGAGTACTGTTATGGGAGAGAGCCAACAGGTCAGACACGATCATTCACACTTCAAAGAAACCAATTTGTAAATAGGCCTACCTTGTTTTGTTCCTCTTCAGCGGAGCCATCAAAGACCTGCAACTGTAAATACGTGTTCACACATTTCACTGTGTTCAAGTGAACAGAAAAAGTCTCTGTGTTTGTTTGATTTGGTAGAGAACTGACTGTAAAATGTGTGTGTGTGTGTGAGAGAGACCTTGAGTAGCATGTAAAGCCCATTTGTGACTCCGTAAAGGGTGACTTTAAAGTCAGGCTAATATAGTAGGCAACTGTTCTTTGCCGTCTGCAGGAGCCTGTGGGTGAGAATGTGAAGAAACATGCGTTCTGGGTTTCAGTGTAGGCCTACAGCCATTATTCCTGAAAATGCACTGTAATCAGTTGAAACTTTTGAGTTGGCAAAAACAAGTTTACTGCAACTTCTGCATTTTGTTAGTTCAAATACCTCTGAAACTCCTGCTGTTTTATACATATTGTACTGTAGGCTCTTTTATTTATTGCTCTTTCAATTGATAATTGAGATTTTATCAATTGTCAGAGTAACATTTGTCTGTCAAATTCCATTGGCCTCTGGAACTCGGTATAGAGGGTCTACGGTCAGACTAAACTGTGTAGTCTTTGCAAATATCTGATCATTGACATTTTTACATCAGCTGCTTCTGTGAGTGAAGTGTGTGGTTTCTCAAACTAGTTGTGTGCAAACCCCAGGAAAACCTACATGAGTCTGTGCATTGACATGTGTTAAAGCTTATTAGTGGCACTTACAACAATATATAAAAAGGTTGTCTAATGAAATAAGGCATTTATTTTGATTGCTTTGTAATTTTGTTTTTGTATTAAAAGCACAAAAGGAAGTGTAAAACAAATAAAACTCTCCTTTGTCATTTAAAAGTGTTAGATTCTGAATAAGGTACAATTGAGCATGTTAAACACTTTAAGTAATGAGACAATCTCTTGCATCTGGCCAATAAATCTTTAAAGGACATTATCAACAGCTGTACCTAGAAGTGATTCTTGAGAACCATTTGTTCAACAGCTGTACCTAGAAGTGATTCTTGAGAACCATTTGTACAAAATCTGTCATAAGTAATTAACAATGTGTCAAAAGTTACGAACATTATCATAACTCCTACAAGTTTTAACTCATGTTAGGATCCATAAGACCCTGAGGTAGTTGTTCTTCATTCTTGTATTATTTATTTTTGTTTGAGGAAGAGTCTGATTATCTCTCTGTGAATCATCTTTGTGTCCGATATCTTAAGCAACAAAGTAAAACACTCAGAGAGTAATATTTTGCCAGAATATGTTTCTACTATCCAACATTTTGCATGCATTTAATACCCAGAGCAATGAAACATAATTTGTATGAATTGTTCATTTATTGCAGTATAATGTTAAATATATGCTTGCATACAACTGTACACTCCACCAAATGGATCCTATGAAGTGCATAAGGTTGACCAGACTGTGAAAGTTAGGATGAAATAGCCAAGAGACTTAGAATTAAAGAGTTTTAAGTGACAAGGTCTCAAAATGGCAACTTGTTTGCCTTGCACTATCAGAATAATCTTCCCAGTATGTTTTTCTATTCATTCAAAACACATACAGTACATGAAGCTTAAACCAAATTAAGCAGAAAAAATGGTGGCTTACTGGTTGAGGTGGCACTAGAGATTAGCGCCAACTAATCTTTTTAGAAGAGGAATGCTTTATGCATTGTGAGAGCCTACTAAGGAATACAAACAATACCATCATGTTTATGTTCCTTATGTCCCTTGTGCTTCCTGAACTGAAATGCAGCAGGTGAATTCACTGGAACTGAACACATCTCATGTCTGATTGTGGTTGCACTTCTATTTAAGTTGCTGACAGTGTTTGTCATAGAAACCTGAATTAAAAATAAACTTAACAGTACTTGCGGGGGGGAAAAAAAACACCACCTTGCACTGACCCCAATCCTGTCTATAAACAAATAAAAACTTTCACGGTATTCACATTCTGCACTCTGTGGAATAGTACATGCCACGTTCAAGACACACTGGCAGCTCATTTCATAGGGTATAAGTTGACAGTGCCACAGAGGAGCTCTCATACTGTCTCTAATGCTGCAAATGAAAAAAATCAAACGGCAAATGACAGAGCTGTTCATTTGAAATGATGCTGCACAGATCAGCACGCACGGAATGTCACCCTTGGAATTATTTCATGATTAAATGCACTGTAAAAACTAAAGTGCCACAGAAATGTATGTATGTTTCCGACTGTAGCTGCCAGCCACATAACGTATATTCAACAGAAACACGACTTTGATCCTTCTTAAGGCCTCCAATCATCAAAAGCGTTTAACGCCTTATTTTTTCTCTCAGCCCGCCCCTTTTGGATGATCTCACTGCACTCCAGGGTGCCTGAAAGCCAATCTCTGCTTTGTCTTTTTCAAGATAAAAAACAGATAGCACGGAAAAAAGTGTGAAATATTTTTATGCTACATGTTGAAGTTTTTGTTTCTGAAACAGGCTTTGCAACAGGACAAAATAATTCTAATTCTCGCCATAATGGAAGAAGAAAACAAAACATGTACCCTTGGGTTAGTCTGACATTTTGTCTCTGTTGCTTTCCACTCAAGGCTCTTGAGCTTGTATGGACGCAGGTGGAGTGCAGGATTAAAACAGACAAGGCTGGATGGAGCAATCGATTAACGCATGCCTTTGGCACCATACAATCCACGTTCACACGCTCACACACCAGAGTCCCACACAGAACACTACATAAGGCTAAACTCCCTTCTGTATTAATCATTAATTAATCAATGATTGCTTAGAGATGGTATGTGGATGAGGAGGGCCAATCAGTGGCTGGGGCTTGGCGTTCCCTGATTCCGTCGCTCCTGTTTTAGGCACTCTTCTGTCACCCCCTGTGATGCCAACTCGGCCAGCACGTTTTCCAAGTAGTTGGGGTCTGGGTAGCCGTGGCCAGAGATGTTCGACATCATTTCGGTCTTGTGGTGGATCTCGTTCCACACCACCGTGTCAGGCTCCCCCGTGGTACTCGACGTGCCGACAGTGAAAATGAGCCGTCGAGTCCATGCGATTTTCAACAGTTCCAACACCTGCAGGTAGTCGCCATGAACTTTGTTACTAAATCAAAACGACATCGCATTTAAACCCTAATGCCATCCTAAAAGTCTAGACATCGCATTTAAACCCTAATACCATCCTAAAAGTCTACAAAATTTAAGCACAAATATCATCACTCAAAAACCAACTCAGCACATCAGCGTCATCTCACATTCCGGCTCTATGCAGTCGACTCAATAAGTCGGAGATAAGCTGCTGCCACCAACGTACCTTTCTGCCCTTCTCATTGTCGGGCAGGAAGCAGAAGCGTGGGAAGCCTCTGCAGGTGTACGGCTGGCCTGGGTTGGGATGCTCTGGGCCCTGCGAACAGACCGTGGGCTTCATTAATCACACCACTTCAGGAAAAGTCATGGGGGGAACAAAACCATACATTTACATGCTTTTCTACCTGGATCCCTGGTAAGATGTTGTACACTATTTGAATTGTTCCACAGTCTGCATGTCCAGGAAGCGATTGAGACACACTGTAGATCTCCATCTTGCCCTTCGGCTGGGTTCCTGTTTTCTGCCCGTAGATTGTCTTGCAAGAAGGACACTGAAGGCTGCCGTCCTGCAATCAGAAAGCAGAAAGTACTTTCAACATCTCAATGCAATAAACCAACCATGTTGTTTACAAAAGCCACTGCACAGAAAGCTCTCCCTTATGGTCGACACATAACACCTGGTGCAAGCATACCAGTTTGCAAGCGTTCCTGCTGGGAAACTGATCAGTGCTGATGTGATGGCATTCTGTTTTACAAACAAAGCAGCTGTTTCACCTTGTTTCCATTGTTGTACATGGCCAGCATGCACAGCATGTGTAGAGTGTGTCCACATTTGGTCAGCTTTCCCACAGTGCTGGGCTGTATCGACCGTCCCCCCTCAGAGGCGCCGTCATAGCCAGAGGGAGACATCAGGCGCTCCATACAAATGATGCAATCCTGGGGAAAACAACAACATCCACTTCCATGAATGAGATTCAGTCGGAAGAAGACATCACATAACGGCACAGCTGCTAACAACTAAAGCATTCAAAGGGGTTAGCTGAAAATGTTGAATAGTAATAGAAGATTTGAGAACCATCAAGATGTCAAGGGAACTCCACAGAAGAGAAAAGTGATGAAGACAACTGCTGCTAGCATACCTCGTCAGCAGGTGGTGCTACCTCCTCCATGTACCTCTGAATGACATCCTCTGGTTTTTGAGCTCCACCTAAACGCAAAGAAATTATTTTATTTTTTTAAAAAACCCTCATATTTGAAACAGGTTTTAAGATTCATGATCTATTGTGCTCTAGCCTTGTTGTTGATAACAGTGCCCACATTGTGAAATAAAAAAGCAAATAACAAAGTATTAAGCACAAGACATACAGAACTCCTCAAAAGAACCCTTTTAAATCTGCATAGAATAGGAACAGACTGTTGAATTTATGCCCACTCACCATAGCCTAATGAACACGTCAAAGCCTTCTGCACATAAAACACTGTCCTGACTACTTGTACCAGCCTGATGAATGGTTTTAGAGCAGCACAACACATTAGTGTGAATAATGCAACCGTTAGCCACCACTGTCTGCAGAGGAACGTCATGCTCGTCCTCTTTGTTAGATGACAACCAAATTGATTAGGCTTGTGAGTGTCAGTCTGCAACAAGTGCCTTTAGCACACTGAGGCTGCATTCTTTCAGATTAAAACCAGAGAGGATGAGACAGACACATTCTACTTGATGTTTGGTATGGCATGGTTTTGGATTGAGATGGGTTGAAATGGTCAGATGAATTGTTTTTAAGTACCCTCTCGGTCATTGTCTTTACTGAGCTTCTGAGTTTCCAACAGATGAGCCTGATATGGTCTGTTATTAATGTATACACGATGGTCAGCACTTTGATTAGAGTCTGCATGAGAGGAGCATTTGCCAAGTAGCAAAACAAAAACAAAAACATGAAATGCATCATGCACATGATAAAAAAATGGACAAATAAAAACGTCAGATGTACAAATGAAAAACAAAACAAAAAAACACAAAATAGCGTGAGTGGTGCCATGACACAAAGCCAAGAAACAGATGAACACAAGCAAATATGGGAATTTTGTGGGGATGGCTCAAAGCAAAACCAAAAGTGTCAATAACACAAACAAACAAACAAAACAATACACCCAAATGAGACTCTTTGGAGATTAGCTTACCTCTCCCTGAGTGTAGTGCTAAAAATGATTGAAACCTCTCAGAGGTGAACAGAAAACAGAAGCAAATGACCCACATGCAGGATTGAAGCGTCTGGCAGGGGAAGCGTGAGCTCAGTGCGGGGGGCAGGGGGGCTTGGAGGGGGGTATAGGGGCATGAGCGGCGGCGCTACCTGTCCTGGGCTGCCTCTTTGCCCTCCTAACGGCGCCCCCGTCCTGGCTTTTGGAGGACCTGCCCGCGCCACGCTGACAGTGGGGGGCGCGCGTGAAGCCAACTCCGAGTCCGGCTGCTGACATCAAAATGGAAGCCATGCCTGGAGCGGACCCCCATGCCGGTGGACACATGCAAAGGGGGGAGGAGGAGGAGGAGGAGGAGAGGAGGGGTGGTGGAGGAGGAGAGGAGAAGTGATGAGAGGTGGGGGTAGGGTCACAGCGTCGACTGGAGATCAGAACGCTTCTTAAATAGCACCCCCCCCCCTCCTCTCTCCAGCGTCCAGCTTGCTCTCGCTCTGGACCACTATCTTATCAGTTGTTCTGAGGAGGAAACTATGGCCGGAGACAGTTCCTACAATCCCCCCCCCCAACAAATCTGGCCTCTTGTCTACGTGAATCATTGGGAACCAGAGGACCTAGAATGAGACTATCCTTGATGAGAGGTTCTCTTTCTGAGGGCACAGACACTAGCTAGCCTGCTCTGGCCGATCTCCCCCGACTACAAACACACATTATCCTTCATCTGCCTCATCTGTACCCGACTCCTTACCCCCCAATCCCCTCAGAATGAGTCAACAGATGGCCCCATCCAAAGTCCCTCTGCAATGGAACTGATTCACATCACAGACATCATAAACATGCTACATAAATCAATGGAGGTGGACACTAGACAAACCAAACGTGTTCTCTCGGGGGGGATCAGAGTGAATGCAAAATGTGTGATAGCTGGAAGTGATGGGGTCGGATGTGTGTGGATGCCACCCAGAGCACTAAGAGGGAGCAAATTACCTCATTGACAATAGAAAATAAATAAATAAACACATCTACGTCATTTCCAACTGTACTGTGAGCCAAGTCCCAGAGATCACATCACTTACACAACAGCTGAAAAGTGAAAAGGAAAATAAATGCCGTTACATCTTATTCCTGAAATCCCTTTATAGCAGTAAAACCGTGGGGAAAATAGCATGCACTTTTAACAAGAAATGTCTACTGTTACTGGTACTTTTGTTTAATGCATCTTGGTCTGTTCATCGACCACATCTTCCATCATGCCATAAATAAGAAATAATACAGGAAGAATTAGATTTGCCTTTCAAAGTATTTTCATCAAGAAAATGAAGGATTCTACTAGAGGTCATCTCAATGCAGTAAATAAAATTTGGTTGGTCCTGACAAATAAGTGCTCTTAACCTTGTTAGGACAGACTGACACTCACAAGAACCACTGAGTGACACAATTGTGTTTAAATAGCGACATTTCAAGGAGTTCTTTGAAGACCTTTAGCGGTACTCGACTCTATGTCAACATTACCTGCCAGGGCCGAGCTCACGCTGCTGGACCCATTCAGGTGGACAGGGATGGTCGGGACGCTGGGGGAAAACAACACATACACATTAATACCAAGGGCCTTTTCTGCTCTACACCACCAGGAGAGATGCAGGCTGACACCACGTTACTCAAATATGAACACGAGTGCACCGCGGATGGCGAGCCCACCGTCAGTGTGCTTTTGACTTCAGGGGGATGCATATGGCCATGAGTGGAGCAGCCATGGGAATGCCCTTTGAGTGCTTTACAATTACAATCCAACCACTAAGATAATGTGGTGTCAAACAGCAGGGCCACTGATTGTTGTCTGCCTCTGGTAATATATGCACATGCATTCACTCGTCACATGACCTGTGATAGTAATAATCACGGGAACTACCTTGCTCAGATCATTAATGTTACAATTTCACTGCGTTTGCATGCTGGTCAACAAGTTTTAAATGGTCATAGGCCTACTACATCTAAATATCTAAACATGATTTCACCCTTGATATATAAATATCTAAATGTCTAAAATATCTAAATGATTTCACCCTTGTTTTCATCTCAAGACTGGCATCTCAAGCTTTTAAGTTGGACAGGGTGATACCATTATAAGCATTTTAAAGTTGTCACCATCAGAACCTTCTCTCTAAATTCAGGGACTTATTCTACAATTAAAATGATGGCTTTGTTAATTCTACTATGAGCAAGAGTAGGCTACTCCTCCTTTTTTAAAGAGTATCCTCTTGCCAAAATCACTAGCTAGAAACTTCCCTCTGCATTTTTAACAGGGGTGTAGTTTGTCTGTCACTGCAGCGGACATGACCCTCCTCTGGGCATGATTGATGTCGGAGCAGCCTGGCCAAAAACAGGCTCTTCCAGGTTCACAGTTCAACCCGACTAATGGGGGGTGCGAAACAATAGCGCTCTAAATTTGGGGTTTCCTCTTTCACATCACAACAATGAGCTGAAGGCCCAGAGAACCTCTCTCTCTATCTCGGTCACTCCTCCGCATTTCCTGGTGTGGTCAGCCCTTCACAGCAGCCGGCCCAGCCTGGTGCGAGCACGAGGTGAACATAAAGGGCAGAGACAAAGCACTCCCCGCCGCGCCTGAATTTGCACTGTCCTGACAAAGGGCGCAAGTCTTTCCACAGATGTGGGTGGACAAAACCCAAGATAGAAAGTCTAGATAGAACAGCTAGTTATGAATCACGGGGTAAGTCATGTTTCTGTAAATCAGTCGACGAGCCATCCACAGTGATCTAGCATAGGGACCGGATATGAGTAGACGGAAAAAAAATCTACTAAACCAAAGTAATGTGAACAAGGAAGCAAGGAGGTGCAAACACTTCAGGATGAAAAATGCTACATGACTGCTTGTTTAAATCTATAAATCTTCTTCGTAACAGGGATGGGGCAACAATGTGTGGAAACATTAAACTCCACTGAAGCACAGGACAACAGCAAGCAAGGGGCTATTTATCATTTTTATCACCAGTGAATTCCATGTTTGGCTTTGAACCTACAGGAAATAGCAGGGCTTTGACCACAGCAGTGCTTAGGTACAAAACAGGTGGCCACTACAGAAATGAATGGCACTGGCAAATGGCCATAACACACGGTTATTACATCCTATTGCATTACAGTGAATGCAAGAAGCTTAATAGCTCACACTTACATAGAATAGTGCAGCATAAAAAAACAATGGAGTAAAGGTTGCTTCAGGTCAAAGTATGTCATTGTTTCACATGCCAAAAGGCAGATGTCAGTCATGCTAACTTCTATATTACCTTAGTCCCATAAAAACAAAAAAAGACCATTAGCCATGAGCAATACATTAGTCATTGATTAACCAATAAGCATATGATGGGGGTGACTGCTTCCATGACCTTTGTCAACATTGATATATCTTTTTCTTTGATTTTGAGTAATACACGATTTTGAGTGGCAATCCTACCTTAATCCATTCGTACTGGGAGCATATGACAGTCCAGCTCCACTTACGGGCCCTGCTCCTGACGGCTGAGCCGTGGAAGACGCAGGGCTCCAGGGGCCACCCCAAGACATGTTCCCCACTGACAGGGGCCTCCTGGGGTAGGGGGAGTACACCGAGGAGGGGACGCTCCCGGCAGCGCGTCCGTGGCCCTGGAAGCTGGGCCTGTTGGCCTGACCAGCGGAGAAGGAGTGCCGGGATCGACTGGGCATGGGACCAGTGGTACTGCTGTGGCTCAGACACTGCTGACAGGTGCACGCCGGACCGGAATGGATCACGGAGCTCGTGGCCAGCGAGTACGGCACAGTGGCCTGGCGGCGGACCTGGCGTCTGAAGCCCGAGGTCTTGTTCACTTGAGCCAGTGCGGTTAGGTCCACAATGTAGTTGTACCCGTGGGGCCCGAGGTCAGCAGTGGCCTGTCCAGCCTGGTAGCTGTGCTCAAGCAAAATGGAGGTGCGTATCTCATATGCAGTCCACCCTCCTTCATCATTGGCCCACTCCCAGAAGACACCACTGCTCAAAGCTGAGGACTGGGGGAACAAGCTTCGGCGCACGCAGCGCAGTTTTCCTGCAGCGGGTATCAAATTAAGAAAGCCATTAATACATGATTTTAAGTTATGTATACTATCTCATATAAGTACACTGAGTTGACATCACTAACATTAACATTTGAACAAATAAACACTACTGAAAGGCACATTAGTCAGATTTTAGCACTTAATCCTCAAGAATATTCCTTCCCCTAACAGAGACAGCAAATTACGAGCCATCCTGACAATTATTAAGGTTATTTGTATAAAAGGGGAGCTTCATTAAAGTGCTTTTCAAAAAAATGATCTCGACTTTGTTAATTGCATTAACATTAGTTAACAATAAGACGTTTCACTGACATGATCACCAGTTATCAGTACTTAGTGTCACCACAGAGCAAAACAGTTTTGATGAACTCAACTAAACTGTTACCAATTAGTCTAATCGAAATAACAACTTGAATTGGTCCTACGAGAAAATAAGAAGGAAGAGCAACCTAACAGCTAACAAGGTGTACTAGTTAATGTTTACGTTAAGCCATTTCTGACTGGATTTATGTAACCTTATCTATTAAGCTAGGTTGGGATACCCAACAAGCTAGCTAACGTAACATCACCTAACAGTTAAATTATATAGCTTTATAACCATTGATAGCTTGACGTGAAACAGCTTACCAAGTGTAAACGAACATTCTGGCAAATCGTTACACAAAACAAGTTACGGAATCAGCCTTAACTCGCCTGGTTAGCATTAGCATAAAAGCGACTAACGTTAACGTTAGCTAACATTCGCTAACGTTAGTTTTGACATCTCCATTTAGTGAAACGTTAGCCAAGCTAGCCATAACACAGGACCAAGTTTTGCTTAACGTTACAGGCAAATACTGGCAGATACCTAACACAAAGTGACCTGTACTGTACATGAACTTACCAGTATCCTGCCGAAATTGCTTCAAATTTGGGATGTCAATTATATAAGCCGCCAGGCTAGGATCCGACTGTCCAAGCGAGATGCTAGTTGAAGCTGGTCCACCTCTTGATCCTCTTTGATGTAGCAGGCATTGTTCAATATAACAGCTCACCTGGCCACTATAAGGTCGCCAGTAGCCGAAATCATCTTGCCATTCCCATACAACCACCATAGGTTGCGCCTGTCCTGGAATTCCAGAAGACGACGTGGTTACCGATGGTCCACTCCTGGATCCGCTCATACCAGGGGGGAGACCTGAGGCAGTAGCCATCTCGAATAACGTTAGCTCAGCTAGAAGCTAACGTTATCTTCAGACAGTGGGCTCGCAAGCTAACAAACTTATTAACAGAACACACTAATTAATGTTATACCAATCAATAATGATTTTAGACGCCCTACTGTCAAACGTTACAATTTACTGAATATCCAACCAGCCGCCAACATTAGCTGGCTATCGAGCTGAATTAAGAAATCATAACTAGAGATGGCTATCTATGTTCGCAATGCAATTCTTCTATTGCTAGCATAGCTAGCTAACATGCATTTAACGTTACTAGCGCGATAGATGGGTATGATATCCCATTCATGAAGTAATTTAACTGCATAGACTTTCGCGTTACCAAAGCCAGTTTGCCGATGATTTCGAAGATGCGTGATAATCTATATCTTCCACCAAAACGAGACCTGACGTTAGCTAATCCATCTCGTTTACCATCGCTGTCATGCTAGTTGGCCAACTGCCTGTTTTCCTTTAGAATCCGACACAACAGTCGGCAGATCAGATCTGTCAGGTGGCTAACATGACTAGCACTATTATTAAGATTATATGAACTAGTTAGAAACGTTACCTAGTAAGGTACACAGGTGAACAACAGTATACCGGCGATACTACGCATTCGATAAATTCCTCTACACCCCAAATGCTACATGCTACTTCAGTTTTTTTTTCCTCTGGTTACAAGCCACAGACACTGGCACTGATGATGATCCTTGATGTCCACAGTGACTGTGGCAACAGACAAGCAGCTGATACAACACTTCAAAATAAAAGCCATCAGTACAGAGTCCGCAGAGGGCTTTGCAATTTAACATATTTAGATTCCCATCTCTAATTTTTTGATAAATCAAATTAACACACCGAAATCTAAAGCTGGTTGGGAATTATGACAACCATATTTCTAAATGCAAACGTAACTTCGAACCTTTATTTTGGAAATATGAATATAGTCGGAAGTGTGAGTGCTTATGAAATTTAAAAGCCCCAGGCATGCCCAATATTTTGTTCACAGACATGACGCATTTTTGACACTACCATGTTGTGCCATATTTTCATTCTTCTACCATATGTTGTAGGTGTGAGAAAGCAATTTCTGAAAATGGCATGGTTAATGTAGAAAGAGTCAGGATCACAGCAGGAAATAAAATGCAAGGCAACACATTTTATTTCAAAGGCCTAAATGGCATTAAGGTACAGCATATAAATACTGGTGAGTCCAGAGAGACAGTTGTTAGGGGATTAACATATGCCACTCTTTCCTTTACATTACATTACATTCATATTTACTTTTTTATATAATGAAACACTTTAACTGTATTTTGCTTTTACGTTCTATGAACATTTTAATTAAAAACCTCAAAATGTTACTTTGAATAGTGTTATCACCTTGGAATACTCCACAGTGGGTATCTGCACACCCAAATTAAAAATGATCTTGGTGAATATACACACAGTATACCTACAGTAGCTAATGTTGTAATATGTTCAGTCATTTCACCAAGTACTGTTATACTGAATGTGTTGTTTTACATTCCCTGTGTATAAGCATCAGTTGCAAATAAATAAATAAATAATATCACCAATATCTGACTGCTGTGAGACTGGACTGTCAATAATGTGAATCTTTTAGCACCAATAAAGGATTTGTCCACAATTACCTGTGACTTAGTGTGAGGGTAGAAAAACATCCCTACCATAACAATATTAAACGTATTAGCACTGCATGGGAACGTGATAAATTAGTAATAACATTGGGGAATTTTTCAGAAAAAACAGCTCCATGATTTGACAGAGACCGCATCTCTATCCCTTATGGATTGATCTATACATATCTGTTTAACAGCTGTATCACCTAACAAAATCCCTTTGCAATCAGTGAAGCACACAGAAACCTTCTGACAAATAAAATACAAGAAAACAAGCATTTGTCCTGCAAACCACTGTGCAACTTCATGTAATATTCCTTTCTGACATCATACAAATGCCACCAATGATTGCCAGCCTTTAAAACACTCAATACGGGCAAAATTTACTTTTTCATAAGCCACAGCACTCTAGTAAAGCTGATATTGGGAGTTATGTTTATTGTTGTGATTATCAAAAAGGTCCATCGTCAGTACTTCACTTTTCCTGGGACTTGTACATTCACACCACTGTAATCCACCATGTACATAGGCCATTGCTAGAGAAAGAAAGAAAGAAAGAAAGAAAGAAAGAGAAAATGTCAAATAATTTCAAAACAATTTAAACAACAAACCAAACTCACTTTACTGTATTGTTTTACAAAATGTAACCATAACGCAGCTCACCATCACAGGTATCTGATTGGCTGATGCTGTGGATCCCCCACCTGAAGGAACAGACACACGGCTGTTGTCCAAGACTCTTTTGCGCTTCCGTCGATTGGTGGACACTTCTTTCCCTTCTGGAAATGACAAAGAAATAAAAGAGATTTTCAGATCTCTTTAAAATATATATATGTTTGTTTCTCGTCATCTTAAAATGGGATATGGGATAACCCTTACCTGTATTACCAGTTTGCGTACAGATTTCTGCAAATGGCCTGAAAAGCAAAATATCTACATGAGCAACAACAATACATATTAAATGTAGCTCAATACATCCACTTATCCCAAAGCCCCCAGATCCTGGCTCATTGGCTCCAGATTTACAGAGTGACTCACTGGAGCTGGCTTTTGATTGTAATGCTGATTTCTTCCCTTGCTTGTAAAATCTTCTCCAAGCGGATGATGTCATAGGTGTTAGGATTCCTGAAGGGGATGTCGTCCGGGAGACCGGACACATCCACGGAGTCTGGGCTGGCCCTGATGAGTTTGTATGGTACTAGTACAGACCGATCCAAACCCAGAGCTTCACCTTAAAATAAGAACACAATTCTCTTGAATAAGTATAGGTAAGTATCAGCACTAAGATGTGGATTGAAAATAATAATAGGGTATACCATATTTCTTGTTGAAGAGCTCCTTCACTTGTTCTCGTAGGATCACCTTCTCGCCCATGCGGTTAACTTCCTCATCATCTATTTCAGGTATGACAGTAAGAAAACATTCATTTTACTATGTGGGACATCAATTCAACTGAGAATGCTGACAGACCATCACAATACACTTCTCTTTTGTATTTCTGATATATTTAGAAGACACCCAAAACACTTTTTATTTTGGACACTAGAGAGTTGCACCATAGTTATTTAGTCATCATCTAACATCATTTTGCTTGCAAAATGATTTTGTTCCCTTAAAGATATTCATGTTGGCTTACCACTTATTGAGGCATACGCTTTCTTCAATAAAGTGATTCTCCGTGGAGCTACAAGAGCAGTTGGCAGAGAGTATGGATCAATTAAATAAGGCTTTCCCAAACAGAAAATGGAGTAATTGGGTATAGATTTTTTATTATATGAGTGTCAGATCTGTGTATGCTTACAGAAGGCATGCAAAAACAGATCCAAACAATTGAAACCGTTTAAAATACTATGTTATCTATACATTACCTGGTTTGGGGATTAATCCCTGGAAAGGCCTGATATATAGAAACCGAGATATTAGCATTGTGGACCTGATGAACCAAACTCTTAAATATGGGCACACTCTATATGCTGAAATATGCAGAAGGTTGTTTTTTACCTGGTGATGGTGAATCTAATCTTGTCAGCTACGGCCAGAATCCTCTCAAGATTCTGGGACCCAAAGGTGCAGGGTTTGCGGAATGGAATGCCAGGTGGGAGGCCTTCAATAATGACGGACCCGGGGTTGCTCTTGATCCTTTTATAAGGCACTTGGACAGGATACTTAATGCCCAGCGCCTCGCCATACTTTCTGTTGAAGAGGTCTTGGACTTGTTCTCTTAGAGTGTTGGCCAAGTCAATCCGGGACAGCTTTGCCTCTAAGCTGTCTGTCAGGAGCAGAGACACCAAATGTCAATTCTTCAGGCTTAAAGAAATAACTAAAATGTTATCTTTCAATAATATGCAAGTGGATAGAAGATACATATTTGCTGGACATCTCACCAGTAAATGCGGGCCTCTTATTAGCTGGTCCCGGGTCTTCTGTCACATTATCCTTGGAGTCAGGAGCTGGACATTGCAATTGAAACGAAAATATCACATCATAGACATTGACAACATTTTGAAAATCGGAAAATCTAGAAAGATAATGATTGCATCATGGTCATTAGGTATATACACTGCTCCAAAAAATTAAGGCATTATGTCACAATTGCTAAAACACATTTGTTGAAACCTTCCGCCCTTTTTGTCCATTCTCAAACTATATTCACAGAATGTCTGACAGTTCTTGCAAAATCGCCTCAAAAGTTTTACTTATGCTCAGAACCAAACAGTGTATGAATGAAGTGTATTTTGCACTATAATTAAAGCTGCAGTTCGCAAGTCTGACAGATTGAGGGGGCTTAGCCAAAATGTTTAATGTTTACAACTCTCATGCCCCTTCCCCACTACCACCGAGCACCCTCTCATCAAGTTTGTGCTCGTCAGTGCACACCAGACAGCACCAGACTGTGATTGACAGTCAGATCTCACGCAGCCCTGCTCTGATTGGACCAGAAGAACCGGGAGCTGTGGATTTTTGCAAAACAAATAACAGGCACTAGTTGTTCTGTCGGAGCACAGTGTCGGTTTCAGTGAATATGATCAAAAAAATCTTGCCAACTGCAGCTTTAATGTCACAAAGCATTAAATGACAAACACAGAGCAAACATGGTAGTATAGACACTTACCTATCTCACATGGTTGTTGACTCGGGGGCTCATGCTTAACTGGGTCAGTTAACAAATCTGGTCTGCAAAATACAGAAAAGTTTAGGTTTGTTTCCTTTACTTATTATTTATTATCATTCATCACTCAGTTCTGGAGAAGTTCCTTTTTCTTTCAAACAAGCAAGTGTTACACCTTTGCTCAAGAAAAGTACAATCAATTCAGCTGATGTGAAGAACTATGGACCAGTCTTCCTTCTTGTCAAGGGTTCTGGAGAAAGTGGTGTTCAAGCAAGTTTCTGATTTCTTATCTCAGAACAACTACTACACTCTAAGCAGTCTGGTTTCAAGCAGCCTTTCTACTGAAACCTCAAGGTAGTCATCATCCGATCCCAACCCCTGCTGACCCTGTCGAAGTGCATAGCAGCCTCCGCAATCAGTGTATGAAGGTGTGTGTGAACAGGTGAATGTGAGGCATTAATCTGTAAAGCACTTTGAGGTGCTCAGAGGACTAGACAAATGCTACATACTGTAAACTGTCTCATTTACCATTGAAAGTGGCTAAAGCCTCTGCTCACTTTTCAGCCTTTGACACAGTGAACCATGACATTCTATCTATATTATCTGCGCTAGGAAAAGCTGAAGGATGTTCATTCAGTGTCTTGGCCAAAGATACTAGAGCACTACGCTCTAAGATCTTTGGTCTTGGCAAGCACAGGTATCACAACCTCACCACAGGTGTACCTCAGGGATCAGTATTTGGGACCCTGCTGCTCCATTTACACCACTTCCTTAAATAGCTCCCATGGATTTGCCCATCAACACAATATCTTGTGGTATATTCTCATGCATGTATTTTCATCCACATTTGTGACGGAGCACCTTTTGATAACAAACTGGATTTGGCTCCCTGCTGCCAGTATCCTTTTAAGTTTTGCTGCTCCAAAACAATTTGGCCTTCGGAAAGCCATTCCGTCCGGCAGCCCTGTGACATACAAGTCCTCTGGATACATCTGAAACTTGGAGTAGGGCACTTTAGTGATTTCAGGTAGGCCAAGAGCCTCAGCTGCAAATGAGAAAAGAAAAAAGACAGGGGACATAAAACTATACCCTTAAACTAACAGACTACAACAGTTTTTGCAAAAGGAGTAACAGGAGATGAATGACCCATTGTTCAGATATGAGTCAGGCTTTAAACACATCCCTCTCTCTGGACCCCTCACTCAGACAAAAACTACTATCATTTGTACATACTGTATTTCGAGCTGAAGAGATTCTCCACTTGCTTTCGAAGTTGAAGGATCATTTCACCGAGGTCTTCTGAAGAAGAAAGACTTAACATGAAGCCTACTGCAGTGTAGTTATGATACGATAACATAAAAAGAAAAGAAAATCAAAAATTTCAAGAGCGGGTTCTACCTTCAACTACCCTTTTAAGTGCTTCGCCTGGTGATTTCTGGGATAATGCTTCGCCTGAAAGAACAAATTACAATTGTAATTTGTTTTAGTATATCATAACACAATATAACATAACAGACAGTAAAAAAAAGGTTTCCTCTCCAACACTATGAAATACATTGTTTATCTGTGCTTTTTGCATTTCAAATGACATTGCAATTGGTGCGGATCTCTTTTGCTCTTACCTGCTGTTGTTTACTCCACTGATCAATTGAGACGGGCAAACGTCAACATAACACATTAATTAACATTAATTGCAGTTTTCAATAGACTTAAGTTAACATGAACACTTTCATAGGCGTACATCACACCTGCACTTTTTACGGCCGGGCTTCACCAGACTCACAACTGCAGCAGAGGGTTTGTGGCACATATGCTGCAGAAATCATCTTCCACTATGATCAGTGGAACTGGCAACACCAGCCATGACAGCAGTGCATATACAACGCCGACATTCGGAAAATTCAGTTGTGCTTTTCAGTGTAGCCCGGACCTTGGTGCTCCAATTTTAATGATGCCGATTAAGATTCCAAAGCACTGCCACAGTGTTTTTGCCAAGCCAGAAATACACAATTCAAGTGTTCGTGTTAACTTTATGTATGAGGCTTAAGCTTAGGGTCTGGGCACTGGGTCTCTATGGTAGGGGAAACTAGACTAGTGGGTTAGTTGTAAAGGGGAGTCTTCTACACACACACACGCACTAGCAATAGAGGTAAAGGCTATACATCTATCAAGGTCTTCTAATATGAAGGCTTTTGGGAACAAGGCTGCAGAACATGGGCTGGAATAAGGTGTGCATGGTGCAACAGGACCTTTAAAACAACCCTCTTCAGTACACAAAATCTCTGTGCAACTCTTAACTTTTGTCTGGAAATGCATGATCACCCAGCGGACCTTTCTGGTCACATGAACACAGTGGACCAGAGACCAGAGAGTGTTTATAAAAAAAAAATTGAGATTGATTAGCTGAGTTTTTTCTGAGCTCTTTCGTGTAGGCAACACGTTCCCAAAGGGTTTACAAACTCCAAGGTCATTGATTTCCAGGATAGGGGAGTTCCTGGGAAAACTCTGCATGCTCCCCTTCATTATGCTTCTACACAGAAGGGTCATGCATTCATTGTAAGAGTTTTGGATGATATCAAATAAATATTGGCAGGTTAACATACTTGATCAAGACACTGACTAATACTAACACCTACACTGTCTGACTAACACTGTCTAAACTAATAAACATACAACACTGAGATTCCAAGCCCTGAGGACTGAGGAATTTTGAATCGGGGAGTTAAGGGAAGAGGGAGTGGGGCTTCAGGGGCACTAGTAAGTTACAAGGGGGGCAGACGGGAGAAGTATCTGTTAAAAAAAAGAGTCCATACGTTTGTGGTCTGGATTTAAAATCTCTCTAATGGAAAGAGAGAGAGACAGGCAGCTGGCAGATACCCCGTGGCGGTGCCGTCCTGGTGGTGGGGTGGGCAGAGAGGTGGGGGAGAGGGGCAGCAGTTACCTGCGTGAGGCTCTGGAGGGCAGCGCAGGTCAGGGGTCACCGGGTCAGCCGGAGACTCACTCGGCTCCTCCGCAGACGGAGTGGTTTCTGGGAAATTAAAGAAATTTCCCGGGGGAATGATTGACTGGCATTATAAAATGACACTTTTGTAATATTGCTTCATAATTATGTTGTTGTGAGAACAGATTGAAAATCAGAGCCAGAAAAATCGCTGGCAGGCAAATCATTACTGACAATAAACGAATTGAACAAGGGAAACAACAGGGGTCTAGAATGTGTGTACCGGTATGTTGCTTGATAAAGTGTTCAAAAACCTATGGAGGTTCCAGCAACACAAACAAGGTAAAATGCGGTCCTAGAATTACAGTTTTTTTCTGGTGCTTTTCTCAGATCAGAATGAAAAGTCTCATAACTATTAGTTCAACCTCCACAACATTTAGTCATTTGTGCACATCATAGTAGCAATTTCTCCTTCCTCTGAACAAACTGCAAATGCTTTTGAACATGTATCAGTTGCTTTGTCATGTCAGTCAAAATTAACTATACTTATGGATGCTGAATAGTCGTTCCCAATAAAACTAATAGTCTTTAGTCTAATAGTAATTTCATTGCTTGAGTCATTACATACAAAATTGGTGAACTAGTTATCAAATTCTGTCACAATGCTGTAAAATTGCAAAGAGCATATACAGTAAAACTGTGAAACGTACATATTCAGTGTCTTGTACTCACTTACTCTCCTAACTACAGCAATTTGTAACTTTACTGTAGTTTTCAAATGGCTGTACAAGTACTGTATAGTGCTGTCTTGAGCATTTTCAGGTAGTGTCACCAAGTTCTGACCTTTTTTTGCAAGGGAAAACACTGAGAGCATAAACTGTCAACTGAAAACATGACAAAGCCATTTGACTATTTTGTTCATAAACAATGGCGTCAAGACAATGGTTTTCATTTTGATAACACTGGCCGTTTCATTGACATAAATACTTGCTTTTGAGGAATGGACTATCCATTTTGAGCAAGTGACGTGCTTTTGCAGGTTATCCACTAGGTTTTGCAGTTTGCACTAATTGTTTTTTATGAAATGCACTAACTGCTATGCAAATGTTAATAGTGATGTGAGAAAGCACCAAAGCGACTGAGAAAAACTGTAAGTTCCTTGTCTCTGACCATGTTCTGTCAGTGCAGAAGTAAATTTAACTATGGCATTATAGAATATTCCAAAACAAAGCCACTGTATTCAGGGCCCTGAGCTGTCTAACATGGATTTGGGGACATTTAGTCAAATGTTTTGGTATAGTCAGATGGTTTTGGAATAGATACCTCAATCAATTCCCATAGCCTTCCATAGGACTTTAAGATGTTTTAAGTTACAGTGTTGAGATGTTCTTCTAAAATTGTTTTAACATGTAATGCATCTTTCTGTTTTCTTTGCTTTGTTTCACAACTGACCAACCAACCAAACAGTTTGGCCAATAATATGAGCACATCATGTTGGCTGATTAAGCTTTATTGAGATGACCACTGTCCCCACTGAGCTTAGACGGCTTTGGAAAGAGCCTTTTTTGCATCAGCTCATCTGTTACCACTTCCCCGCCGCTCACAAGAGAGCAAACAGGAAATGACTGGGCTCTGAGTTTCCTTTCTTTGCATTTAGGGCTTTTCAGCTGAGAGGGAGGTTTGCTCTAGGTCACATCACAAAACATGGCATTATTCTGAACTCAAAATGACACCCCATGACTAAGATAACAAGAATATCTCAAAAATGTTCCATAATTGTAAGACCGAAATTAAGTTTTCAGATATTACTTTAGAGATCCAGCGACTGTATGTGAGTGCTTTGTCCCTCCAATGTCACCTTTCAAATTCTGCTACTATCCTTCAAAAAACTCAATTCACATAATACGGTTAATGAGAAATTACGAAATCTCTTCAGCGAAAGGGTGACGGAACGTCTCTTCATTTTAAACAGCACAAAATGATTGAGGTGTCTTACCTGGTACTGTAACCTGAATTATATCCCCATCTGGTGGTTCAGTCTTTATTTTCTTCAAGGGGACGCAGTCACCTGAAGGTCCTAAGAAATAATGAAGCATTATTTCACATATATTTGGCAGAATAGCCACATATTATTTATTTGGCTGATGAAATATGGTCTACATGTCTGAAATGTTTATTGCCATCATGTTTCAAGTTAAAACATGCAAAACAGTCAACCTAAAAGTAGATCTGCAGACAGCACAAAATACTGCAAACAGGTAAATCTTGCAGAAGTGAGCACTTTCCCTGCTGATTAAAGCAAAAGTCCTGTGAGTATCAGGCAATATCGGTTATAAATATACACCCTATAATTTATACAAACCTGCTTCGCAGTCTGCCAAGGGACTCACACAGGAGCTTGTGGGTCTAAACACAACAGAACATAAAGATCAGCTATTTCCTCACTCTGGATAATGAGCAGCACCACTGTGCCGATGGCACTACACAATAATGGCATCCTGGACGGGACATTGCGGCCTGGAATCACCTGCTGCTCGGGGCGTTGCCGGGCAGCTCTAGGGCAGCAGGGGGCACTCTCAGGTTCTCCGAGAAGCCGTCCTCCAGAATGCATCCGATGTCCGGCTTCCCTTCCTCTTTCGAGACCTTGCCAGCAGCTGAGGGGAGGACCAGTGAAGATCAGGCGACACACGGACATTAATCTCTAATCCCCTATAACAGTATCTAACTATAACTTTCCTTCTGTTTGTGTTATGTATGTGCTACGACACTCAGTAATGTATTATGCAATACATTCCTAAATTTCCTTCTGGATTAATAAAGTATCCATCCATCTATCCATCCATCCATTACTCTATCTAAAAAGTAAAATACCATGAGGGAAAATACTCAAGCATTATATTGAGAAGATAACAAGACACACAATATTACAAACAATGGGGTGCAGATCACCACAGATTTGGTTGTTATAGATAAGTTGTTATAGTAATTAAAGCCTTACCTGTAAAAATCCTTTCATCAAACATTCTGCAAAAAAAGAAAATTTTCAAACAAGATTGGACATTCTTCATGTTAACAGAGAAGTCCTGTTGATTCTAATGGGATTAAGGGAGGTCTGTAAGGTCAGCAGTAATATAATAAGCATCATACAGTATCTACTCTACAAAGTTGCCAAAAGCCTTAAATCATCTAAACCTGCTAAAACATGTGGTATGCATTACAGCTGGAGCCCTCCTAATTAGGCCAAGTGAGTGGGATCACAGTGCATCATGTATGGCAGTGATCACCAGCGGCCACGACGCATTTCACTTTAGTTTGGGTGCAGGGCGTGACACCGCCAGATGGCCAGGCCTGCTGTGAGTGAGCTTCACTCTGAGAGGGAACCATATTGCAAGTGCTGAGATGCCACACTAGAAGCCTTGGTCTCTGTCCTTGTACAGATGTAAAGCTCTTTTCATCTCCATAAGCACAGATCAGTACCAGTGAGAAGGTTTTCACAAATCAAAGGCACACATTCTTGACTGTCTCACAGTCAGGAACTTAACATGCCACATGAGTAATTATCACTGCTTTCCTGTCTGTGGCTCTCATGTAGGTGTTAAAAGCTAGAATTTTATGTATGTGTGTGTGTGTGTGTGTGTGTGTGTGTGTGTGTGTGTGTGTGTGTGCGCGCGCGCGCGTGTGTGTGTGTGTATGTATATGTGTGTATGTATATGTGTGTGTGTGTGTGTGTGTGTGTGTGTGTGTGTGTGTGTGTATGTATATGTGTGTGTGTGTGTGTGTGTGTGTAGGGGTGGGAGTGGGGATGGGGGCAGGGACTGCTGTTACCGTTTGACCACAAAGCGGACTCTGTGCCGCTCCTCCAGGATGCGCTTGAGCTTGGGCACCCCGTAGGTGCAGGGTCTTTTGAAGGGAATCTTGTCCGGAATGCCAATGATCTCCACCGCCTCGGGATCACAGGCGATCTTCCGATATGGAACAGGAACCATGTGATCCAAACCTAATGCCTCGGCTGAAGAGCACCACAAAAAATGGATAATTTTGCTATACTGGATTCAGATGTTCAACATTATAAATATAAATATTTATAATGATATATATAAATATTATAAATATATATATATATATATTATAAATCTGGTCTGAAACGATCTTCAGCACAGATATGAATGCATATGAAAGCAGTCTAAAGTCTAATCAATAAGATGTTCAAATACAAGTAACTCTACCTTTGTTTCAATATTAGCAATGTAGCTTGAAAATGCTATTGCTATACAATGTGTTGGGTAAGATGAGAGAGGCAATCTAATGTGGGAATAAATAGCTAGCTGGGACATGAAATATATAGCAGGCTTTAAATCTTGACTGCCTTACCATAACGACTGTTGAAGAGAATCTGGACACATTCCCGTAGTGTGTTTATGTCCTCAGTTTCTCTTATAAATGAGTCCCATTTTTCTGTGTTGAGACAGATATACAGTCCATCATTAAAAATGAGTACAGGGTAGAAGCCATAGAATAAGGTTCTCTGATCTGTCAGCGCAAGATGTGAAGTTGTTTTTCTAACACTAATTTGATAGCATGAGGAAAAACAACTTCACATCTTTCCCTGACAGAACAGAGAATGTTGTACTTTCAGAGGAACCAAATACACCCACCTGATTTCTCATGCACAATAGAGAACAGAAGACGCTTAGAGATGTGAATACTCGGTGGGCACTGACCAAGGTCTCCAGCTATGCCAATCTGATCACCTGAACACATAAAACAACAACATCAGATATGAAATCATATTGAAATATGACTTCATGCCCCACCATACGCATAACAGTGATGGCAGCCTGCAGTACATATACCAGACTGTTGTGAATATTCCCTATTCGAAAGTTATCTCTAATATTGCCGTTAGGCTGCAGGTCATTCCTACCATTGTCAGCACAGTCCTTGGCAGGCGATGCTTTCTCGTGCGCAGACATCCACATGCCAAGGCACTCTTTTCCAAGGTTGTGAAGGGAGATGGGTTTGATTTCCTTGCTGTCGGGGTGAGGCTGCGAGGACACGGGCATCCCGTAAACAAAACTGGACAGCATAGAGTTGCTGACGGAGACGTCCTGTCCAGAGGGCTTGGCGGTAGAATGGCCGCTGACATTCTTTGTGCCCGCATGATGGTTGATATCGGCACTGGGTTTGGGATCTCGCACCACCTCCTCTATCGTTCTGTGACCAAATAAATAAATAAATACATTTTAAAAAGTTAGCACTCTCAATGAGTCAGACAAGAGAAAAAGTTAGGATTCTCTGACAGTGATCTTCTGACAGTGCATCTCCCATATCAGATATCTTGCCAACAACAGTATCCTTATCGCTTCATACCCTGGAACTTACTTATTTCAATATTTTTTGTATTGCAACTTTTCTGAAATGTTATGTAAGTATAAGTCATCACACAATGGAACATCATGATTTTACATACAGTACACTAAAGGACATGAACCATGGGATGATGGATCATATTATTACAACATAATACATTTGTAATACATTGTACATCACAGATTAATCTGGACTGTGATAAATTGTAGGTGTGGCAATCACAATCAAAAACCTTCAGACACATCTGCATGAAACGATGGTTATGGCTATGCAAAACGATTTTGTCCAAACGACATACAATAGCCACTATAAACATTATCATAAAACTGTAACAGTTTAAAGTAGTCATATAGCCTACATAAACAATACTAATAATCTTCATGTTTATGGTATTTAAACATACTGTTATTCTGACATGGTTACTCCCCTTGTCATGTACTTATATCTACACATCATAATATGGACCACAAATGGTCCTGTAATTAAAACACCCTTCAACATACCTTTTGAGTGTAAAACGGATACGGTTGCTTTGCTCCAGTATTTTCATTAAGGTCTTGGTGTCATACTCAGCAGGTTTCCGTAGTGTGATTCCATCAGGCAAACCATGGACAACTACTGAGCTGTGGTCCTTCGAGATCAGATCATAAGGCACAGGGACCAGGCTGCTTTTCCCAACAGCCTCACCTTAGGAGAAGTAAGAATTTAGTGCTATTATCATATAGAAACTATGGAGTGAGTTGTTGCATAGAATTAATCTAC
This sequence comes from Alosa sapidissima, assembly GCF_018492685.1. NCBI lineage: Eukaryota > Metazoa > Chordata > Actinopteri > Clupeiformes > Clupeidae > Alosa > Alosa sapidissima. The sequence continues at coordinate 35,847,553 of NC_055961.1, read as the reverse complement.
CCATATACAAATGCACTTTTGTCATTTTTAAACTCCATCTATTTATTATACCAAAAATGTTTAATATATGTGTAAATTTCTTGGCACATTGAATCAAATAGATTCAATGACTTCATGAGCCTCAATAAGCCTACTGTTTCAAAGTTAAAGGTATGTCACTTATCAAGAAAGTATGTGATTATTGTTAAATCACTGAATGAAATACGTTCACCCTGACTGCTTGTTTAAGGGAGTGACTCTGAAGATCAAGTGTTCCTACTGTAAAGCACGCTGAACACCTCCTCCACCATTTTTCTTAAGACAAAGATGTTGGAGTGAGCATCCGTTAAGGCTCTCTGTTTCCCTTGCCCAGCATCTTTCAGTGCATTGCTGGACTCTCCATCTCGGGCTTTACTGTGGGAATTAACGGTGGCCAAAGCCTGCAGACAGGGCACTCCTGTGAAAGAAAGAAAGAAAGAAAGAATGTTTTAGCACTGCAGCACTGAGGGCAAAATTCACACATTCCCTGTATGTCTGTGTCTGTGTGTGTGAGAGAGAGAATATGAGAAAGACAGAGAAAGAGAGAGAAATACAGAAAGATAGAAAAAACAGATAAAGAGAGAGACAGAGAAAGAAAGAGAGAGAAAAAAGATGCTCACGGCAGAATTTCTGAAAGTCAGTCTGAATTTCCTTCCTGGAGTTCAGGAAGACTCTTCCTTTTTCTGTCCCCATGGCGATTACACTGTCCTCATGAACTGTGACACAAGCCACCTCCGCATTCAGCTTGGACATGGCTGTGCACTGGAAAGAAAAACACTTTTTAAAGCAGAAGTCAGTACATTTCCTCTGACACAGTGACAGAATGAGCATTTATGGTCCTTACAATTTTTCAAATTGAATATACAATCTACTGAGAATCGTTTTCATCATCTTTTCATCTTCAATTCATTTGTATGCCGATTATTTATTTTTAACTGTAAGGTGTAATGAGACCTGTGTCGATGGTGAATGCTGCACTATAAATAACAATAAATTGAATTGAACTGTTGCATGTAGCATGTGTTAAGGTACATGCTGTTCTCATACATTCAGTTGACTAGTGTATGCTCAGTGGTCTTACCACAGAATCCAGTGCAGAGACCAAACTGGTCAGAATCTCTTGCCTCGCGGACACCTGGGGTACTCGGATATCCACCCGTGAATTTGGTCGAACAGCATCACATCCTGCCTTCCCGATCTGTGCCATTCTTTCCCAGGCGAAAGAGGAACTCACCTGCCAAAAGTGACCAAGATCACAATAGTCAGTTTCCAATATAACATTTCTCAATCAGTCCATTTCACAAGATTTCGCCAACTTCCTCTGGAACAAACCCAGTCCACAGGAAAAACAGAAACAGGAAGACGTTTCACCCTGCAAATTAAGGTATCATTAACATCAACAAGGCAGGACATCTGGTCACTGTGATATGGGCTTATCGCTACCTCAATATGGTGTTTTTGCTTGTTCATATATTAGTATATGGAACTGTAAGTTGTGCTCAACATTGGTGAGTGCTTTACTGTAGTACATGGCTGACGAAAAATAAAAAACGAAAGGTCCGTCACAAAGCTGTGACTCAAACAATAGTCTACCACAATATTTCTAACATACTGTGCCTGTCAATTGCTCATTAACACAAATATTACATGGCAGCAACTCAATGGATTTAGGTATTAGGTATGGTCAAGACTGCTGAAGTTCAAATTGAGCATCAGAATGGGAAAGAAAGTTGATTTCAAGTTGACTGTGAATGTGGCATGATTGTTGGTGCCAGACGACTTGGTCTAAGTATTTCATAAACTGCTGATCTACAATCTCTAAGGTTTACAAGCAGCTTTTCTGAAAATGCCTTGTTGGTGCCAGAGGCCATATAAGAATGGCCAGACTGGTTCGAGCTGATAGAAAGGTGACGGTAACTCTAATAACCTCTCTTTACAACCAAGGTGTATAAAAGTATCTCTGACACACAACACAAAGAAGCTTGAGGGTGATGGGCTGCTACAGCATCAGAGGACTACATCAGATGGCCCTCCTGTCAGCTAACAACAGGACACTGAGGGGACAATTTGCACGTGCTCACCCAAATTGGATAATAGAAGATTGGAAAAATGCTACGACGTTCGGATGGTAGGATCAGAATTTGGTGTAACATGGAAGCATGGATCCATCCTGCTTTGTTTGAAGGGTTCAGGTTGTTGGTGGTGGTGTAATGGTATGGGGGATATTTTCTCCCTTAGTACCAACTGAGTAATGTTTAAATGCCACGGCCTATCCGAGTATTGTAGCTGTCCATGTTTCTTTGAACATGACAATGAGCTAACTGTACTCAAATGACCTTCACAGTCACTAGATCTCAATTCAATAGAGCATCTTTGGGATGTGGTGGAATGAGAGTGAATGTTTCCAGCACCTTATTAAATCTATGCCATCAAGAATTAACGCAGGTCTGAAGGCAAAAGGGGTCGTCCATGTGGCTATATAGTCTTTCTAAACATTCCAGTTTAACACTCCTATAAGATAGATATAACACTTTATAGTATTTTAAATTAATTTCTCGTTAGCTAATCCTAATGGCACATGACGGCAATATCACAGCCTAAAAATATAAGCACACCTTGCAACTTTGAGAACTAATTCTGACTGAAAAAATAATACAGCTTCAAAACATAATGAGTAGGGACAAAAAGCAGAGTTCCAGAATAAGCATACAGATTACCTACCAACATGCTACATGGCTAATAGTTTGTTATGGACTTGACTAAACAAGCCTAAGATGCTGCTGTATAGCACAGGGGGAAAGAAAGTTGTGAGCTTAAAAAGTGATAGTAATACCCTGTGCAATGCGCTAGGATAAAACCAGAATCCGTCACACCCATGTGAAATCAGTTAATTACGATAAGCTTTTGTCAGCCAATTAAAGCTGACTCTGATTATTGCCTTAAAGCCCTTCATCCAAATTGCTCTCCTCTAGTGCCACAGAATGGCCAGCACCATCAAATCTCTGCACCCGTGAAATGTAAAGCACATTCAATTCCAGTGTCAGTGGCATCTGTCCTCTCCACTAACCTAACCTAGGATAAGTTAGAATGCTATCAAGTCATGGCTGCAGACATGTTACAAACAAATGGGGTATAAAAAGCACATGAAAATGAACGGAAAAACTAAAAGGCAATTATATAATGAAAAGGTAAGGAGAAGGAATAAGGGGTATAGAAAAAAAAAAATCGCAATCCTAATTCCAGGCCTGGAGTTCTCATGGCAACCACAATCCGTCTCCTTGGAAACTAATCTCGAGGCATTTGAACAATGCAGCTCTGGCCTTTAATCTCTCCAGACACTGAGAGCCATTATCCTTGCCTCCAGGCAAGCCCAAACCACAGTCTCCACAGTGGGGGGAGCCAAACACACTAAGCCAAACAATTACTTGTCTGAATCTGCCCCTCAAGAGCAGATAGCAAACAGAACCCCTCGCCCTGCTGGCTAATGGGCTACACACAACCAGCAAACTAGCGCAGCTACGAGACCTAGACGGCCTGTTTTGATCATATCTTTAAGACAAACAGAATAATGTGCCTTGAGTAAAAACAAAGCAGAGAGGCTGCTCTGATTTCTCTGCTGCATTATACACACCATCTTTAAACACTTGCATATCATATAAGGCCCGGGCAGGGCTAAGATCAGACTTGGGTTGTCATCAACACAGCCCATGTAAAGAGAATAGCTAAACTAAAGGCAAAAGCAGGAGGCAAATTATCAGGCCTATCAGACAGTCCTTCAGTCGTAACACTGCGCAACAGGTCTCAACATCATTCCATCTTTCTTGACATATCCAAATGGCATGTAGCTCTCTATGGGTAAACGTTATTCACAAAAGAGTAACTTTATGGTTTTGTCTCTCTGCATCATCTCAAAAGCCACAGCTCTTTTTCAAACCAATACAACAACTAGTAGGCTAGTCTTTCCTTTGAAGTGGTGGTACCTTGAAGATGATATGCATGGTCTGGTAATTTGGTTTTGTTTTATATTTAGTATCACACACTGTTCAGGTTTGTGTGCTTAAAGTGTCTTAGTAAAGGCTTCCAGCCATTTAGATTTCCCCTCAGCATACAATGTTACGTTCTTCAGTATATTTCTTCATAATGATGGCAGCACAGGCTACTGTAACCGCTCCTTCTCTTCACAATAATTGGCCATATGGTACTTAGACATATTACAGTGATCTCAAAGAGGATATCATACATTTCTGAGCGGTTTTTCTAGCTAAGAGGCTTGCAGCTCTCACTGCCTCTGATACACAATACTTTGTTAATACCTTCAACAACAGATGCCGGCCTAAGAGCCCTTGAACAACAAAACTGTATCTAAATCGTTTCCTGAAAAGCTGATCATTGACTTTTAATTGCTGGATCGTAATGCATAAGTCATGTTTCATAGCCTACAATGCATCACAACTGTATATTGCCCAGACAGCCCCATTTCTGCACCATCTTATTGCACAGATCTGTGTATCATTATCATTATAAATGACTTATAGCATGCAAAATAAATACATGTTTAATCTTTTTATTTCTTTAAATTTATCAAAGAAGGCCTCTGACTGTTTTTCAATTTGACAGCCTTTACCTCAATTTCCTACATCAGCATAAATCAATCTAAATCTGTCCTCGAGCCAATAACACAGGGGCAATGCCCTCAAAGTCATGTTTCAGCAAAATTATTTTACTTGATACTTTCAGGTGGGAAAGAATATCAAATTACAACCATATTCAACAAGTTTAGCACAGCATTCCCCATTTTGAAGACATGAAATATTGTAAGGCAGCACAAAGCACGACGGGGATATGTACCCTACTTCACACAGCTGGTCGGACAAAATGTCAAATTACTGAGCTGTCCCTGATCTTAATCTGGATATGGTTTGGAACGTTTGTGCAGTAGCTAGATTCTACTTGCTTTGCAACCAGATAATAACATGTTGCATTGGTTTCAGCAATCAAGCTAATAATGATCTTGCTTTGTCCATTTAACAAATGAAAGTGTTTCATTTCAGAAGACTCTAGGTATATCTAGGTACTTAGCTGTCTACATCTGTTTACAGCGTCTGGGATATTCGGCAACGTTAGTTCTGTTCTGGCTAGAAAAGAGATAGCCCTGGCTTGCGATGTTCAGTTTCTAGACTCTAGCATTCTATGTGTTTGCTGTAATTTGTCAATGGTTAGCAGTCGACCACCGAAGGAATGATAGCTAACCTAGCAATCAGCTAGCTTCATTTGACATTGTAAACATGACCTTCTAAGGCTGACCAAAGTCTCGTAAACTATTACAGTGGTGTACACAGTTTATACTGTATAGACTACGGTGTCCGAGTCTCGAGTTATAAATTGTAGTAGCCCACTCCTGGTAACGTTACAGTGGAACGTAACTGGCTAAGTGCAAATTATATTGCGTTGTATCCTGCATTACGAAAAGACAGTCATTGGTCAAGCGTTGGAGTGTAGAAAACTCTTGACAGCGATAAAATGTTAAATAAATAATTAATTTTCAATTTGACCTATTCTGCAACACAATTAACTAACTGAATGGTTTCTACAAGAGGCGTTTTGACAGATGAGCCTGTGAAGTTAACGTTAATTCCTAAATTAGCCAGCTCGGTTGCAAGCTAACCCACAAATATTAGCTGGCTAGCTATTTAGCAAATAGCAACACGCCTCCCCCTAGAATTATAATCTGTAATTTCAAAATTCGACAATCCACAAAAAGTCACGTGTCAAGGAATATATGTTTGCATAAAAGATTAAACAACTTCAAAATGAAAGCATTACTCATTTCTTACCTTAAGTTATCGTTATAATTTCCTTATGCCGTCAATCCCGGAATAGGTTTATTATCCGTTTAATCCAATGGTAGCTGCTGGGTGAAACTCCCATCTATAAAATATCGTTCACGAGTTCATATATCTTCTGATTTCGATGCATTATGTATACGTTTAAGGTAATAATATCGATACGCCTATATTTCCTCTTTTCCCGTTTCTTTCTCTTTTCTTTAACAGTGGACTGTGTCCCCTTTCCCCTTTCTTTGTTCTGTAATCCAGTAAAATTGAAACTCATTCGCCTCTGCTAATCCCAGCCCAACTCAACAACAGCATCTATTGGCTGTAATTTACATATAGGATTAGGAACCTCTGGAAATCCATAGAGGGGAAACTTGCTGTTAGAAAAAAATACATGGTAAGTGATAAACATTGATGAAGATTGTGAATAACATATTGTTTGATTTAAACATGATAGTCCATAGCCACCTCTATGGACTCATAGCCTTCTTTATGGGCCAACAAAAAAAAGATGCATTATTATGAGTATATTGTCAGCAAATTGGTTGAGTACCTCATGATCCAGTTTCCACACAATGGTCTTCTTTCAAAATGTAGGCTAGGTGATGTGCACATTAGGCTATTTTTTAATTACTATAATAGGTGAATTGCATGGATCCAATTTAGGCTGTAGCCTACAGGTTAGGCAAAAAGGCTCACAATAAAGGTAGGTACTTCATTGCCTGACACAGCTAGATTAATTCCTGTGACATTTCACTCTAAACTTAGAATCCAATCTCCTCTCAGAAATGTTCCCCTAAGAAAGTCAGTGACCGGATCCACATCACAGATATCCACTAGGCCTAGCCTACTTACTAAACTTGAGTGGCATAACCAGCCCACCACTTCAAATCTTGTTCTAGTTGATTGAAAATAATTATTTTCATTGTTCCAGACAACAGGTTGGTGACCTCCCATATATATCTATACATATATATATACTTGGTAGCCTCAGTTAACTCTCCAGACTTCAAATAAATGGAAAAAAGCTGCCAGAAATCTTTCTTTAGCCCTGTGACCAACCATAACAAGCACAGACAGACTAGCAGAGTAAGCAACTAATATGTCTATTTTAGTAGTTTAGCCCTTTACTCAATTTCTTTGGGTAAAAGGTTGTTGTGGTGTGTGAGTATGTGTGGCAATGCACAAGGAGTTTGCTTTAATTTATATTCTATTTCTGTATATATTCTCTAGTTTCTATTTCTCTATATTCTGATTCTATTGTAGTTGGGTTCATTTTTGCACTTTTGCATGCTACTCCTTTGCACTCATGTTGTACTTCAGCAGTTTATCAGTGTCCAGAATTGCAATTGGGAAAGAGACTCCGTTTTGTATTCCCTTAAGATGCTTATTGGCTTCTCAAGTCCTGTGGAAAAAGCCAACGAATGGGATAATAATCACCAATCTGGCTGCCAATTTAAACAAATAATATAATAATAATAATAATAATAATACAAAATAATAATACAATAAACACAACCTTATGTCCATATTGTTAATATTTAATGACATTACAGCAATCAAGAGTATGAAGATTTTTTTCCCCAACTGAGAAAAGGCAATATTTCAAGTTCAATGACATTTTGATTCTTCAATTCCAAAGCCTGGGGCCAGCCCTATCATCTTCAGAGAATTTTCCCCAGTCGTAATAGCTCTGCCCATACAGTACCTATAGAAAGTTCTCCAAAGACCAAATACCCACTAATTGTTGACTGTAAATATAGTAATGGTCTGAAGGCTATGGACTCTTGCTGAATTTGAGATACTAACATTTGGAAGACTGAATACATAGATTCTGTATATTTGGGTTGGAGGTTGCAAACAGAGCCAGATTACGGATGGTTTTCTACTTCAGCCTATACATTTCATACCAGATTATACCAGATACCTGACTATGACACTGATGCCCACATCCTCTTGTCATAGCAGTTACAGTAAGAAAGAAAGTACTTCTACAGTTTATCTCCCTTCTGTAATGTAAAATTGGTCTCAATATTTTCCCATTTATATGAAACTGATAACTGTAGCCATACGTACACCCACTGAAGTATGTCCATGGAGTTCATTACAGCTAGATTACTGTGACTTGAATGACTAGCATATATTTGGCATTTCTGCACACAGAAGTTGAGTTGAATTGTGTAGATACAGTTTTTTAACAAAGATCCAAATACTGGGAAAGCACAACTCTAGCCTTGACCAAATCCTGCAGACTGTTTTTATTTGTATTCATGTGTATGCTACTTAAGTGATAAACATGTACCTCAGTTCCTTGAAACTATATGTAACAGGGCTCCCTTTTTTGCTCTAATGTAACTTTCTTTGTAATCGGTCTCATACAAAAACATTGCCAATAAATTAAACAAGTTTCAATAGAGGCTAATTATCAATCATCCCGGTTACACATGTGTTCTTTCTGTTGAAGCCAAACCAAGGTCTGTCTCTGGCATATTTTGTCAACAGCTCTTGTCATATTTTGACCAATTTCTTTCACTTTAAAACATCAACATTGTCCATGTAGGAGGTAGTCTACAGGTAACAGCAGGATCGTACCGTGACCGCATCACCTCTGTCTCGTCTCTCAAGGGGCATATTAGGTGTTCATTACGATGCTTTGGATTGTTTATTGAGACAGCTAGTCGTCGATTTGGTGTTAACTGTAAACTGAAAACAAAAATCATGTGTCCAGTGGAGCGTTAGTACGAAGTCTAGGCTTCAAACTGGCTGCTTCTTCTTTACAATGTACCTCCTCAGTTTCCAAAACAATCAGTTTGGCCTCCTTTCCTCCTTTATCAGTGTTGATCCTGAGGGAAAAAAACAGTCTTGGCATCATATTCAATGTTGATATACAACAGATCAGGAAAACTGCATAGGAAGAAGAGATTCAAATACAAAGACATTAAGCATTTCCTAAACTTATTTCCAGAATGCATTATACACATTGGATCAATCTATGAGTCACTTATATCAGATTGATAGTGTGTGCCTTACCTCTGATGAGAGAGATGTGTCTTGTTGATGAATACCATTGGCTGAATTTGCACCACCATAGGCCTATTGGAAATGAATACACAAGAATGGTCATACCAATGCAATGTGCAATACGCAAATGCATAATAACAATATGAGGAAATATATTACATGATGTTTTACATCCTGTAATATATTTATATATATAAATATATTACATGTCTGTTTTGTCACTGTGCCTGTGATTGTGTGATGTGATTGTGCTGTATATGTTACCTGGCCCTTGTCTGGGCGTGTGCGCATGGCCTCCACGAGCTGGTCCACCTGCTGGTTGTGGTCCAGGGCATTCCTCAGGGCATCCTCCGTGCTCAGCAGCCTCTGCCGCAGACGGGCCACCTCCGTCTCCGACTGCGACGGGTCCATCATGGAGTACCTGCGGTGATCTGGGGACGCCTTCTCTCGACCCTGGCAACAAGAGACAGGTGAGCGTACACAAGTTAATAATACAACGGCAGGTGTGTTAGAAATCATACATCGCCATGTTTGTTTTTCATCCTCTAACCCCTAACATGTACATCACATTTAAACACACGTATAATACAAATATGTTTGTCTATTCACAGAAATGTCACACTTAAAGGGAGACCAGGCAAGCCTGATGCTTTTTCTCTACGAAACTCCCCCTCGCTCGGTCTGAAGCTCTTTTCCTTTTCTTTGCATCTTCCGTCAAGGGGTTTCGCTGCTTCTTCGCCGGATCTGCCATTATACACACGTTTGCAACAATCGCTAGCGTTTCGTTAGCCTGCCTCTGTGCTGTGGATGCAGGATGTAAACTGATCCTGCTTCGGTCGGCGGGTACGATACACTGAACTTGCAAGCGGGATATTCTTCCTACAGGCAGTAGGGGCGGGCGAGAGAGTCTTCATTCGCCCTGTAATGAGTCATTTAACCATATACCGACTTAAGAAGATGAGTAATTAACATGAAAACATTGCCTGGTGTCCCTTTAACCTATTCACTTCATTCCTTCCTGTACTTTGTATGAGAACTTTTCCTCTATTTGTGTAGAGAATGCAGAGTGTGGAGAAAAGGTGTGGGGATCACAACACAAGTGACCCATCTCACCAGCAGCAGCAGTTTTTCCCGCAGGGTCTTGATGTCGTCCTGTAGCTTCTGCTCCTTCACTTTCCACTCGGCTTTGTGCACCTCCCTGCTCAGGTCGCGGTCCACTCCGGGCGAGTGGCGGGGGGACTCCAGCAGTAACACTCGCAGCTCATTCAGGCTCCTGATGCAAAGGGACAAATGTTGTTTGCACTTTGATTGGCTATGGAGGGTTGCACTTTGTTTGGTTACTGAGCTCAAATATCAAGAACTTTTTATCAGCATCGTGGATTGTAAGTGTTGAGGGTTGCTCTTTGATTCGCTGTTGAGCTCAAATATCAAGAACTTTTTGTCAGCATCACAGATTGTAAGTGTTGAGGGTTGCTCTTTGATTGGCTATTGAGCTCAAATATCAAGAACTTTTTGTGTCAACATCATGGACTGTAACTTTAGTTGAGTACACCAAATAAAAGGGGTAAATACTGTCCTAAAGGTATCCTTTTTATTCACGTTAGTAGTATTCCATCTCACCCCCAAATGCTTTCCTGAATATTCTATACTGCCACTGTTCTGATGGAGTTTTACTGTTAGCAAGAAGGGCATGTCCAGGCCCATTACCAGAGGGAGAGGCCACCTCAGCTAAGACACTGCACTGGCCTGAGTGGTTAAAGAGCTTTTAGACTCAGTTCTAATCAGACTAATTGCTCTCATTACCTTAATCTGCTTTCACACAAAGTGGATTGAAACTGATCAAATGAATGGACCAGTGTAAGTGCATGTTATTAGGCTGAGCTCTCTATCAAGGTTGCTGACATTGCATATATTGTGAATTCCATTCTGGACAGCTAACATGTTCCAAAGAGATGGATTGAGAAGTCAGCCAACAAGTCATCGCTGTTTTTTAGTGTCCTCCACCTCTCTTTCTTCAGGAGCTCCTGGCTAATGATGACAAGCTGTCCTGAAGCATCATGGGACTTCTTGGTCATCGACTCCAGCTCAGCCTCCACACGCAACTTGTCTTTGAGAACTGCGTCGACCTTCTTCTCCCCTAAACGGACTTTGCTTTCCAAGGCTGTTGCAAAGAAACACAATGCAGATGTGAGCAAGAGTTGTAGTTGTACGTTGTCACAGACAGTTTCGTTTCTCTAAAATTTCTTAACCGAAAACTCTCGCTCACAAAGAAATTACCAATGAATCAGTTACCAGTAATTTGTGACTGAAGAGCATCCACTTGAGTCGAAAGAGTTGAGACTTCTTTTTCTCTTTTTGTAAGTTTCTCCACAGTTTCTGTGAGAAGTGGTTAAAAACAAACATAACGCTTGATACAAAAACAATTTCATTACAAAACCATTAGTTTCATCAAGACTTTTATTCCCTCCAAACCCCAGCGGTTCAGGAGGGATAACGATATAAACATAAGTCTTGGATGTCTCTTTTAATCTTCCCATCCATATATTACTGTCTCGGAATACATTATCTACAGATGCTTTAGAGGACTGTGGTGATGCATTCATTAACTGGAGCCCCGTGTTACCTTCCATAGTCTGCTTTAATTTAATCTTCTCCTCAGCATTATCAGTCTCCTCTATCACCTGGGAAGAGAAAAGTGAGCAAAATCAGTCATTATATTCTCTATTTCCCGCTGATACTTAAGCTGTATGTATACACAAGTGCACAGTAAGGGGTGTAAGGTACTGAGGGTATGTTACTCACATTGGCGTCTTGGGTGGTGGGGTCAGCCTCTATGGCTTGCAGTCTGTTCTCGCTCACTCTTAGCTTCTCCTCGAGGGTCAGCAGCTCAGCACGGCTCTGAGCTTCTGCTTTCTGCAGAGCCTCGTAGTCCACCATCTTCTTCTCAGCCAGCTCCAGCCTCTCCTTCAGGAGTTGGCTGGCACGGGCCTGCTCCTCGTGGGCCTTCTCCAGCTCGTTGAGCCTCTGCTCGGCCTTCTGTTGTTTCTCGGTGGCCTCTTTGAGCTCCAGCGCGTGCTGGCCACTCTTAGCGTCCGCCTGGATCCTCCAGTTCTCGTCGCTCTCGTCCAGCTGGTCGCGGAGCTCCTGGAGGCGCGTGCGGAAGTCCTCGCGCTCCTTGGCCAGCACGGCCACTTCGATCTCGTGCTTGGCCTTCAGGTTCTCCATCTCCAGTTGCTGCTCCATGCGCAGGCTCTCCATGGCCAGCCTCACCTCAGGTGTGGCGGTGGGACCGCCCACGCCGCCCTCGCCCTGACCCTCGGCTGCCCCGTCGCGCCGCTCCCCCGTCACCGAGGCCTTGAGCTCCTCCAGCGCCCGCTGGTGGTCGCCCACCAGCCCGTCCAGCTTGGCCTTCCAGCCGTCCATCATGTCCATGTTCTCACGCGTGGCCTGCTGGAGCCGCTGGCGCAGCTCGGCGATCTCCTGCGCCTGCCGCTCGCCGGTGGCCTTGAGGCGCTCGGCCTCGCGCTGGCTGGCGGTCAGCGCCACCTCGTAGCGCTCGCGCAGCTGGCTGCTCTCCTCGCGGTGCTCGCGGCCCGCCGACAGCAGCTGCTCGCGCAGGACCAGCGCCTCGGTGCTCAGGCCCGCCCCGCCGTCCGAGAGGGAGGAGGACACCTCGGTCCCGGCCAGGCCGGACGCCTCCTCCCCGCTTCTCTGCAGCCGCGCCCTCAGCTCCTCCACCTCGGCCTTGCGCAGAGCCAGCTCCTCCTCCAGCTGCCCCACCCGAGTCTTCTCCTCCACTGTGGTTTGCTGAGAAGGACACAGAGGTCACCCATACTCGACAAAAAAAAACATACATCAGTGCCTGGTGGTCACAAACAGCCGGACCCAGACCCAACTTCCTGGCTGAGGGGGGCTACTATCCACTCTGGACACATTTTATTGTCCTGTTTCATTATTTCACTATTAACTAACTGGTTAATTAGGTGAGAGGGTAGCCCCCCTAGAGCTAGGAAGAGTCTACTCCCAAAATAGAGCAGTCTGGAAGAGATGCTCTTATTATAAAGTGAAAGAGAACGCATTCCTTCAGTCAGCAGACATAAAGCAACCTATGAGAGATGGCAGATGGGAAAACAAGGCAACCATTCATCTACATTGTTTTCCTCTACAAGCAGCCAGGCAATATGAGATGTCACAGCTCTTAGGGAGTCCAGAGGACAGAAACACACACAAACCACTATAAGCATACCGAAGCCATGAAGTAGAATCATTACACACCATTTGGAAAAACACAGGATTGCACTCTTGTCAGAGAAGATCGAAGACACACTTTGTTAGTTAGAAAGATCCCATTGAGCATCCACACAAATGTGCGCTCTCTGGATTGATTGTTTGATTGCTGTATTTGACAGTTTCTGTTTGACAGCATACCAAATCAGAAGATCCTCAAGAGGCATTCAGAGGCTATGCTACTTTAGACAGGGGGGAAAAGGCACTTAGCCAGAAGTGACCCAGTGGCCATCAAGAAAGCACAGAACACACTGAAGTTTTGGAGAAGATTAGAGAGTGATTCTCGTTTCACCTGGATTCTCTTACCCAACCTCAAGGGTGATGGGAGTCTGCATCTGCCCTGTTGATAAATGGCATACCTTCAAGAGCTTGTTTCTCTAACCAGGCCTTAAGCCTTACAATGCAAAAACCCACTCACTTACAACGATCAGATCAGGCCTTCTAGACAGTGGTGCCTCTGATCTAAAGTTCAGTTTCTCTTATTAGCACCCATTGGAGCACACACTTATCTCTTTGTGTTGGTATGCTTTGCTCTGGTTTAGCACAGCACTAATAAGCTAATGTGGTGCGAAATCCACCCCGTGAAGGCTTCTTTTGTGCCTGAAACACTTGCTGTGTGGAGGGGCACTGAGGATAACTCAAGCTGACACACAGGCTCACTGGGGGAGGGTATGTTGGATGACATGGGACAGAGGGGAAGGAAGGAGGGAGAGAGGACACAGTGGCTACAAACAGGCAAACAGCTCCAGTGGTCTACATGGACTAGCGTTCAAATGTAATGATTAAAAACAAAAAGAACGAAGAAATGGCTCTGCAGATGAAAAGTGCAACTTAACCCTAGTTGAATGTGGCATTCTAAGTGGGGTCAGAGTTCAGAGAGGTCTCCAATACTGCAGTTACTGTTATATTCGTATCTACTGATGCATCAATGTTTTCGTTCTTACTATACAGACAGATATACTGGTTTGAACATACTGTTGTAAGAGGCTTTGAAAGATATCTTTCTTCTCGGGGTGCAGAATACTGAGAAAAAAGCATCAAATCACAGGACATGTAAAGAGAACATCTGATTTGACATCTTGGAGGTGCTCTGAACCTGTCACTCCTTTTAGCAGTTAGGGTAAAAGATTGGAACTGAAGTATGGAGACCTCAAACTCGGTATCAGTCAGGTGCAAGCAGGACTAGTGTTTTTCAGGGACATAAATGTCAGAGAGGAGGCCACGGCTAAGTGAGAGGGGAGGGTGCGGAGGGGTGATGACCACAGGCAGACGGGGGGGGGGGCTCTCGAGTGGCTTCCTATGTTACCATTGTCTCCTCTAACTCTTTCTGCAGCTTCTCTGCTTTTGACTTTTCAAACAGCAGACTCTGCTCGAGCTGCCGTATACGGGCATGCTCCAGTTTCGTCTGTGTCTAAGAGACGAGAGAGACAGGGACAGGGGAAAAGGGGGACAGGAGAGAGAGAGAGAGAGAGAGAGAGAGAGAGAGGAAGAGAGAGAGACACACACACACACATACAGAAAGGGGAAATTTCAGACTCAATTAAATTTCAGAGATTCTCTGCAGTGTCTGAGACAGTTTGAGAGAGGCTGACTTGAAAGAGAGAGATGAAAAAACATTGAAAAGATGTGAAAAACCTCAACCCTGTTGCCTGCCTTTCATGTGGCCATTTTCAGAATACCTGTTGAGAGAAGTTCCTCGACAGATGTCTCTTTCATCAAACGCACTGATGAACTAGCACTAAATGAACAGTACTTAATGCATTAGAGGTCTTGCACTAAATTAAACTCTATTAGTCTGTTTAAAAAGCATGCGTCATGTCAGAATATCATTCTTAAAAAAAAAAATACCTCTAGGTCTCCTTTGGTTATGGATTCCTCTTCCACTCTGAACTGGAGATCTTCAACTTTCCTGTAGTAAGACAAACACACCACTAGGTGCCAGGAAAATACCTCCAAAACCAACCTCACTGTAACATACAGTAATTGTCTGGCTGATGAATGCTAGTATTGCACTCTTCAGGGATGCAAAAAAATAGTTTTAGAGTTCCAACGTCTGGTAGAGCAGTAATTTAATAAGGACAAATGTATTACTCTTAATGTTGGTCTCTGCATTAAAAATGTATCTCATCTTCCCCAAATATAGTCTACAATTCAAACTCTAGAACCAGTGTCAGTGTCATTTTGGAAAGCACACTTCCTGGTTAAATGTGTTTTTAAATCATTCCATTCCAGACAGACCACTGAAGCCTACCAGAGCCCACAAATATTTGAGCTTTTTTAACCATCTTCAGGCTATGCTCTGGAAAAGGGACATATGTCTCCTCTAGCGGCAATAATGTATACTAACAGATGCATCTTGGCAAAATACTAAGACGGATTATTCGTGTAAAGGCATGTACTTATATAGACAAATATAAAGACATGTGTAATGTGTTATGTATGACACAAAATTGCATAAAATAGGCTACTGTTACCTTTTTTCTTCTTCCAGCTGATTGGCGAGTTCTAGTTTGTCCTTTTGAGTGGTGGCCAGTAATGTTCTCACTTGTTGCAGATTACCCTCTACCTCAGCAGCGTACTGAGAATACAAAACACAATGACCTTATCAAATCTGACACACATCATTCATTTTACACATTCTAGGCAAAACCTGTATTCAAAACAGATAGTGACGATGGTTAACACTGCAATGCGACTTCAAACAGCACCTCTCTAACCCCCTTTACCCTCTCCCATCTTCCCTCCTGTTCTTCACATCCTGCTCCGTATAAAAACTCTGAGTGTGTGTGTGTGTCTGTGTGTGTGTGTGTGTCTGTGTGTGTGAGAGAGAGTGAGAGAGAGAGAGAGAGATGATGTGCACAGCTTGTGACAGGTCGACGAGTGACACACCTGCAGGTGCTGGGCTTTGAGCGCGCTCAGCTCCTTCTCCACCTCGCAGATGTGGCTGGTTGCCTTGGCGACCTCAGCCCGCTCCAGGTCCCTCTCGGCCAGGAGCTGCTCGATGTGCTGCTGCTTCTCCTTCAGCGCCTCCTGGAGAGCCGTGGTGCCCGAGATCTTGCGGGCGTAGCGCGACGACGTCTCTGTCAGCTGAGGACACAGCCCAGACAAATCAGATCAACGGCACTTGTATGTCAGCGCTGTGATAGTTCACTTAAGGCTCACGAAGAGAGCTTATGCTACAAGCTGCATTCCTCCTGAAGGACCTCGGTACAGCATCAACGTCCAAGCAAGTGCTATTATGTACAATTGAGCTTTCCTTTGGGGTATTTGTATTCGCATTTGCACTCATATTAGATTAACGATACCTCACTCGTGCCCATTGTTGTATGTATATTCAATTGTATCCATACAAATCCTGGCAACAGTGAGAACAAAGTACCCAATGGCATATTTCACAGCTCAATTAGACATAATGTAAAACTTTGACTGAAGTTGACTGTAGTGAAGTCTTGTACCCAGACAGGTCCTTAAGGAGAACCGCTGAAGACCTTACGGCACAACATTTAATCACTACTTCAAGAACAGCTCTGACTGACAGTCCAGCCAAAGGACCCCCCCAAGCTCCCTCCCCTCCCTCCTTCCCCCACGTCTCGGGCCGAACGGTCGCCACTGGTCTCGTAAGGGAGCTCAGCGAGCGAGCGCGCGCGCGCACGTCTCTCTCACCAGGCCGGTGCGACTGGGCCTGCCCACGGAGGAGGCCACCGAACTGACGGAGCTGATGGACGAGCTGCTGGGGCTGTGCGCCAGCGACGACACGCCCATGGCCACGCGCTTGCTCTTCTTGGCCTTGGCCGGGCTCGTGGAGGGGAAGCCAATGCGGATCACCTTGTGGATGGGAGCGAAGAGCCCGAACTTGGCCTGGCACTGGAAATACCTGCGTCAGATTGGGGGGGAGAAGACCCAAATTCACAAAGATGTACTGTACTAAAAAAGAAAACCACTGTTGTTATTGTTTCAATGAAGACAGTGAAGGTCTTTGTTGTGGGCAATTCAAAGTGCCTGACCTGGAGTGCTAAATCCTACTGCATTTGTTCCGACAACATTTAGAAACACTCTCTGTGCAATTATGTTTGGTTCACTTTTAGGTGCCATCAAAGCTTTGAAACAATGACCTGAATTGAAATCAGTTCAGCTGTGAAAACAGACTGCTCTTATATTTTTCATGAAATTTAAAAAAAAAAAAGCAAAGTTTGAGCGTTGAATAACCTTTCGCACCAACTACATTAAAGAAGCTAGTTTAATCGGAGCCCATTTGGATGATGACACACATGTAGGAGATGGGTTTAAAAATACACCAGGACACTGCAGTCATTTGTGCCGTGGCACTGAGAGGAAGCGGCTGCCTACCTGGTCCCTGCCACGGCTCCATCGTTCTTCCCCAGTGGCTCGTCCAGCTCCACGCCGCACCATTCGCCCTTGGCAAAGTCAGTCTCCCCCACGTAGCGCACCACTCCGGTTTTAGTGCCTCCGACCTGAACACGGGGAGAGAGGAGGAGGGGGGGGGGGGGGGGTTATCTGCGTAATTACCTCCAAATCAGCCTATCTGTCAGTGCATATGACTAATCCAGACACCTCTCTATAGTTAGGATATAGATAGTGTATAAATGGAAGAAGTAGATAAATGCTAATTTTGTACTATGATGTGGGTTGCGTGACTAACACACAAAAGCACAAAAGCGGGACTTGGCGAGCAGAGGTGAGAACTGCTGATTGATGGTTAGAGGACAGTGAGAGGGGCGAGAGGAGAGGAGATGTTTGGAATGAGCATGAGGGCGACCACCCTCTCGACCCACCACTGTGGCATTGGAGTCCACCGCATTGTCACTCATGGCCTGGCTGCCATCTAATTGTGCGTGACTGCGACGGCAGACGTGGCCTACATACTCAGGGAATGGAGGTCATTGCCAGTTACACTAGCGAGATCAGACAGATTGGAAGCAGGTTTGAGGGCGCACGTACACACAAAAGACCACCTTGAAGCAGTTAAGGGGGTCGGGTGCGTTTTTTTTTTTCCATGCGCAAAGTGCGTGGTTTCCGAGGAGATCACATGAATGACTGCGCTACTAAATAATGCATTGCATCAAACCAGAGACTGCTATTCCGATAGCAATCCAAACTCTGGTTGTATGGAATGAAACTCCATAGTCCACTCTGATCTCGGAGGGGAAGGATAACCTCTGGTCCAGATCGAGCCAATCTTTTGCTTGATGAAGCGGCACTACATGCTATGCTGTGTGGTTTGTAGAAGTTGCAAAATACTTAGTCATGGAACACTGCTGTGATATGATAGGCATTGTACTCTGTTGGCAGAGTTTGTGAAGCAGTAATTGCTGGTTGATAATGATCAAAAATGTGTTCTGTGGTCTATATTATAATAACTACATTTTCCAAAGTCATTATTAGTAGTTCCAGAGCTCAGGGAGATATGACATCAAAGACAAAAGTACATCATGGCAGACAAACAATATGCATTTAAACATCCAGGACCAAGTTCAATACTGACAGTGACATTCCAATAGAATTAAAAATGCAGATGTGTATTACATCTAACCCTCAGATGGGACTGTTATGCTCACCTGCGGTAATGTGTGAAAACAATGGTGTTCACAGGTCATGTGAGACAGAAGTACAAAAGACAGGGGAATAATGAAAAGGCGTTGTGCGTCCCAGGGGCATACTCTGAACCTGAGCGCATTTATCAGACGCCATGCTCATTCATCAAACAACTGAATGGGGATCAGTGGGAAGCCCGTTACCTAGAGAATCCATCCTTGTCACTTCGTCTTTTTCTTACCCGCCAAACAAACGCCATTCTGTGCACTTCTCTCATTACATGAGGCTCACGGTTGCCGTCACACACTGTGCCCGGTGTCATATCCTCCGGACGGGGCCCTGAAACAGTGGCGCTTTTGTGAGGGGGCCCGGGACCTAAGCCTTCAGCCCCTGCAGCGCCTGCACTGCGCTGCTCATCTGAGACTGAGGCTCTGTGTGTGTGTGTGTGTGTGTGTGTGGAGGAGTCCACACAGATGCGCTTTTCATTGGGCGGACCCGTGAGTCATGAGCGGGAGAACTCTGCCCTTAAAAGTCCCGCCCGTTCACAATCGGCCTTGAGCAAAGACATCCCATCTCCTTCCCATCTCCTTCCCTCCCTTCCTCCCTTCCTCCCTTCCTCCCTTCCTCCCTAGCGCCCGGCCGAGGGAATTTGTTGTTTGGCTGTAAATGTCTGCACAGAGATGATCCGTTCCATTCCACGCGCCGCTGTCTGGCCTCGAGACGACAGACACGTGTGCCTCAGTGCCGAGGCGCTGACACAACAGCTACGTCTGCCGGCCTGCCTGCCTCCCTGCCTGCCTTGCGGCGAGCAAGAGCGTGGGACTCGTCCGACGTGGCAGACCATTCTCCCGCGCACGCTAACTCGAGAGAGTGGCGATAACAAAAACAGGCGTGAGGAGGACGCTCAGCCTTGGCGCCTCACAGTTGCTGACCTCACTCCGCCTGTCCCCACTTAACGCTACACACAGACAGACCAGACAGTCTTCCATAAACAGAAGGTCTAGAGAAACCAGGAAGTCAAGGAAGTGGAGAAAGTGAATCTCGCGGTTTCATGCGCTGATAATTCTAAATGACTGACTGTCATTTATCTTTTCCCAACCATGCCTTCACAACTCCCCCACCAAAACCACACACACACTCCCCCCCCCCCCCCTCCTGCCTTATCTCCCAGTGGTCGTGTAGCCTCTGAGCTAGCAGGCCGGCTCCTGTGGGCGAGAGAGAGGGCTGAGTCAGACGCCTCTCCCCTCACATGGCTGCTGCTGCTGCCACACAGGGGATTTGCCGCCCATCATCTCTTGCTCTCTCTCTGTCTATCTCTCCCTCTCTCTCTGTCTCTCTCTCTCCCTGTCTCTCTCCCTTTCTCTCTCTTTCTCCCTCCCTCCCTTTCGCTATCTCTCTCCCTCTCTCCCTTGCTCCCTCCCTCCCTCTCTCTCTCTCTCTCTCTCTCTCTCTCTCTCTCTCTCTCTCTCTCTCTCTCTCTCTCTCTCTCTCATTTGGCTCGCACTCAATCCAGCTGACTGGCTGTCTGCATGACTGAGGGGTGGCTGAGGGAAATCCAGAGGCCTTGCTGGCCAAGACAGGGGCTCAATACCGAGCTAACAGCCTGTAGAGCCTATGGCCATGCACACATAACCCAGGTGGAAAATGTGGAGCATCAGCTCAGCTCGCTGTTTCATTGGGGGGGGAGTCTATACAACCTCTTTTTTACAGCTTTATAGTGCAGATGGACAGTGATGAAGACCAGTGAGGATGCTAGTAAGATGTGAAACTCTACTTTGTTCAGTTCACTCTACTGAGGTCTGTGCAGGAGGTGACAAAGCATCTGTCTGAGAAAGCATCTTTAAAATGACTTCATCTCAATCTGCAGAAGGGCAATGCTTTCGCAGAGACTTGCTTTCCTAGGGCTGCAACAGCTAGCTCTCTCTCTCTCCAGTGAGATTATGTTATGTGGTGGTGGACAGATGGAAAAAGCAATACTCTGGATTTCGACTACATGGAGCTTGATGACATTGAGGAGTCCTTCGTATCTGACAGCATGCTCATGGTAATAGGATACTGGTAGAAGAGAGAAGCAATGGGGAATTGGCCAAGGGGAAAAAAATCCCCCCTAATGGGGCTGAACAGCATTCTCCTCTGGCATGGTGCCCCTCTCCCTCCATCCCTCTCTCTCTCCCTCCATCCCTCTCTCTCCCAGCACCAAATCTATATCTCACATGAGTGGCAGCACAAAACACAGGAAAAAAGACACATTAATTACAAACACCTAATGGTGGATTGGTGATATTTAAGTGACACATTGTCAGGGCGTTGTGTGGGACTGGGCCAATGTTTGTGCTGCTATGTGAGATAAACAAACCACCTTCTTGTGGCACTGTTGGGACACAGCTTCACGGATTGATTACTAATGCAGCTCTGGTAACCCTAGTGATTGCAATGCACAGGACACTAATGATTACAAGGGAACTGGTTTTTTAATGATCTAAAATGTTTCTACTTGTGAAATGTGAATATTTGAAAAGTAAAACTGCATCAGAGGTCCTCTGATTAGATGTTTTCATTGAGCTGAATTTCCCTGCAAAATTATACCTTAAATGGTAAAAAAACAGAAAAAAACCTTTGTGGCATTGTTGTGGCATTAAATAAACTCACATTTTGGAAGCATGTCAAATTCATGAGCATGCAATGCATAACAAATAGTTCTACTAAAAAAGTTCCTGCAGGGTCATTCTGTACGATCACTGGTGCAGCCTTGGGAACTAACTGTATACTGATGCATTTTACATATTGATGATCACTAAAGGGCACTGCAAGTACTTGAAGAGAAGGATGGGGCCTTGGACACTGTTGTTCCATGGACTGACACTGGTTGGAGGTCTGTGACGGTAATCCACTTTGATTTACAATATTGACTGCTTGGAAAGCTTTTAGCCAGTGCTGTACTAAATGGAAAGCAATTTGACCCAAGGCCAATCAGGGTATATGGTGGAGCAGACATACTTAATGAAATTCCTTTGCCAGAGCGAGAAATCCAGGACGTAGTTAGAACGACAGTGTCCTCACTACCATTAATCATGGTGCTGGCACGGTAAATATTGACTATATAAGCGACATGATCTATTTTGGTAATTAATCTACAATACCCACAGTACTTACCAGCACACGGTCTCCCACTCTGAGATCCTTGTCACCCCCTTTCTTGACCGAGCCGCTGTCGGACATATTGGAGCCGGACTCGTTGCCCGTCTTGCTGTTGAGCATGCCCTCTCTCAGGGGCATGACCGGCCGGCCGGCAGCGTTGACCGCGGCGCCGTGGAGATTCTGGAGGTTCTGGGCCGTGAGGGCGTCCCCGGCATGGCCATCGCCCCCGTCGCCCGTCGGCTGCCGTGTGAGCTTAGAGGGCCGGGTGAAGATGCCCTGCAGGGCCTGGCATTCGAAGTAGCGCACGCCACCCACAGAGCCGTCGTTCTTGCCGACCAGATCGTTCAGGACCACCCCGGCCCACTGGCCCGGCGCAAACTGCGTCTCACCGAGGTACGCGATGACGCCAGGCTTGACGCCATTGACCCACACCCGTTCGCCGACCACAAAGTCCCCCAAGACGTCGTCGCCGACCTCCGAGGCTTTGGAGCTGGACTTGTCTGAGGCGTTGCTGGGTGTCGGTGTGGTGGGCTTGTGGGGGGGGTCTGCAGAGAGAGGGACAATGGTCAGCCAAACTGCCAAACTTCAGCACAGACGGCACGCAGATGAGGTGGAACACACATCTAATGAGTTCAGATATAATGTTCAAAACTGGTAAAAAAGTTACATTTGAGGACTAAAATGAGCTTCACCTAGTTTCTCATTTAGTGCTGTTCTACATTAAAAATCTACCACCACCCACACATCTACAAAGAGTCAAGTGAGGACATAGAGAATGAGAGAAGAAGGCATAGTATAACAAATTTGCCAATAAAAAAACAAACTACTTTCCAACTTAACCATATAACACAAATGTGTGGATGTGTGTGTATACAATTCAAACAATTGAAATCCTGTATCAAAACTAGAACAGTTGCAATGAAGCTGACACCTGCAAAACATCCTCAAAAACTCAATTATATAGGAGGATTCATATCCAAATCATGTTGATTCTATAACAGACACATAGATAGATAGATAGATAGATACTTTATTGATCCCCAAGGGGAAATTTAGGATAACAGACACATGTGAAGTCAAACATTGACTACACAGCTTAATACTATGTGTATGACACACTATTTCACGGCGAGTTTGTTCCCCAGCAAAGTGCGAGAGCAACACAGCTGAATTAGCATGTGGTCTGCTGCCCTCACAGCTCAGTGTGTGGGTTGATGTGGTTGGTGCCAGGGTTGGCCAGGACTGGGGGAGGGGGACTAAGGACAGCTTTTGTGCCCCAATTGCTCCCATATGTTCTGCGGCCGATAGACAGCATTGTAGATGCAAACAAAACCACAGACAAAAGAACCCAGGCTCATCTTGATGGCTGCAACTCTATCGAAACACGTGGAGCTTGTTAACCTTCCAAAAGCTGTACTCACAAGCAGGGCCATAAACACTTCAGGTAGAAATTGTCTAATGTAGGTCATTATTGGAAAGGGACAGATGGATGATAAAGCGTGGTTGGGGCATATGATGGGGACACTGTGTTCATAATGATAAGATCACTGAAAGGATTGGAGATGTCACGCTTTGACTGACACATTTCATAAATTCATCAACTCATCTTGATCCTGCAAAGACATGTATTTACACATCCTATACATTTCTGTATATGCTATCCTCAGAGAACGTAAACCACTTCCTCCCTTTCTAATCTGCCACACCCATTAAAAGGACAACCAGAAAGCTATAAAATGTATGTTTACAACTAGATGTGTAGTATGTTTGCATTCCTGCAACTCGTGTGTGAGCTGGGGTCAGTCTGGCTCACGGCCACGTCACTGAGCCACTACAAGAGAAGCCCCATTCGAGATGTCCCGGCCCAGTGACGAGCGAGAACCGAAGGCCTGCCGTGTTGCTTGCCCAAGTGGCCGCGTTGCCAGGGCAACAGCAGATCTGGGTAAAGGGAGCGAGCGAGGGAGAGAGAGGGAGGCAGGAGGAAGGAGAAGAACACAGGCCTCACTTCACAATTGTGCCTCGTCGCCACCTCCCACCCATCAGAATGCCACTATTCACCAGCACCAGCACAATGACCCCAGCACAGCTCTTAATGCCGCCTCCCTTCTGCAAAAGGACACTCACTCACACAAACACTCAGTACACTTCCTTTCTACCCTCTCTGTCTCTTCTTTTCTACCCTCTCTGTCTCTTCCTTTCTACCCTCTCTGTCTCTTCCTTTCTACCCTCTCTGTCTCTTCTTTTTTTCTTGCAGTGTTCCTCTATGACCCGGAGTCTTTTTTCTCCGTTACAATATGCAAAAACAATGCAACTTTGGTAAGTGGTTGCATTCAGCAGTAGTTCACTATCTTCCAAATAAGGTGCATTAGATAGTAGACTAGTTATTACTTAATAATCTCAATAGAATAGTGTAGTATTTACACGGTGTGCATTTCCATAGCATTACAGTGCGCAGATCTATCTTGGTTCCAAAGGACACTTCATTAGGCAAGACATTCAAATTCTGAAGTTTCTGCATTGCAATATCTACATAATGTATACTAACCAACCACATACTTATATCAAGTACTCAGCTCCCCACAAACTAGATGTATTCTGTAGATTGTGGACCTATGATATCTTAATCAACAACAAGGGTTATGCTCATTTAACTGGCTGCATAAAGCTCCAAGCATTCTTGCACTGCTTGCTTTTCACTTAGTGTGACTTCACTTCCTGAGTTCCTTTTTTTCCCTCAGTGCATTCCACAGACAGCTTGAACCATAACACCCTTCTGGTTGACACACAAACTAATGCAAATAACAACTACAGTCTGACTCTTACTGCTGCTGGCCGTGAGCAGAGCACTGCAAGCCCAGTGGAGATTACCCTGTCCTGTGGTAGTTTAACACGTGTCTGTGTCCTGGGGTCAGAAATCTAAGACTAGGGCATTAAATAAGCTGCTGTGCACTTTATACACTCTGTCTGCTAAGTCCATACACATTGGAATGGGAATTCCTTAATTACTGCTTTTAGGGTGCTTTTTATTGCTTGGAAGGGTATAGGTATTAGGCTAACTAAGAATTTAATGATGCATGGTGCATGAACTGGAATACATGCCCACATAAAAGTTTGCCCAAAATAACTGGCAACTGGCTTTTCCTAAGAGGCACTCAGAAATGACAGTAATGTGATAATCCACAAAGTCCTCTGGTCTACTCCACATGAAACATTGTTTTTTTATCTATATTTTGGTGGAATTAGGAGATTCCTAATCTCTTGATGCGTCCAAATAAACAAGTAGAACAACAGGCACAGAACCAACTGTCTCACTCTTAATACTTTCACGTGTGTGTTGTTGTTCTTACACAGCAGGCACATTTGAAACCTTCCATGCAATGGAAACATGCAAGAGGACCACTGCTGGATTAGCTGAATCATGGTAACTATGTTGGAAAAACACTCCTTTCTAGGCGCCTGTGGGGAAAACAGACTTACTGTCTTTTTGTGCAGCAGGACCGGAAGAGGACCCAGCAGTGGTTCGTCCCACAGGGCTGGAGTGCTTTGGACCCCTGCCAGGAATCTTCAGTCCACTTGACTTCAACATGTTCATGGTGCTTGGCTGATAGGCAGCAAATTCCCAAAAACCAAAGGCTTTTGCTGAGGCACTAGATGCGGGTATAGCAATGGAGTGTCCCCATTATACCTGCAGGACTGAGAAGGTGTGTTTCATTAAGCAAGTTCAGTTGATACAGAATGGTTGGTTATTTAAGATACACAAACAACACCCTCTTCTTCACCATATTGGTTATGGAAGGCCACTGATGTTGGACTTGAAGGAAATCTTATGCATACATATTTATTTGTTTCATACTTTAACACACACTACATTTTTTAATTCCCCTGGGTTTGTATTAATGTATATGGGAAAGCCTGACCATGATCAGAATGACCACAAACACTGGACTTCCAAAAGCTCATTGCACAACACAGGGGCACTAAAACCCCCACTGGAGGATAACACCAGCAGTAGCCTACCTAATTGTGATGAAGCATCAGGAGACAAAACAAACAAGAGTAGCTAACGGATGTGAATAAATGACTCATATTATGACTCACGCCCATAAGATCATACCCTACACTACAGCTGGATGAAATAGTGAAAGCTTTCTTCTGGTGGGCTTGAGGAAAATGTATGCTATCATAAGCTTTCATTTAAAGCGTATTTAGGACATGACCGTCTGTCATCTTTATAGCCAAAAACAAAACACGAGCCTAAACTGATGTTGGAATTATTGTTCAAGTGGTTAATGTGAATGCCTTTGATGCAATCCTATCTTATGCCGTGAAACTTGTTACAGTTTACATTAAGGTTGGAGATGTCTGTTGTGTTACGCCGTCTGGCGAACGTTACTTGCTTAGAGACCTCAAAACGACCCTTTCATCAAACCGAGATTCAGATTTGATCAAATATGACAAAAATCATTTAACAAAAATCATTATCATGTCTCTACACGACACAGTTACTAATAGAAGTAAACCTTTCTACATCGCAAATCTTGTTCTATTGTTTTAGCTATGTACTGCAGCGTGGTCTGCGTTTTTACTTGGCCCTGACAGATGTCTCAAATAGCCTGCGATGGAGATACAACAAAAGCATTCTTACCTTACAAAGTCCACGTTCGGTAATGCAAAAGGTAGTCGCCGACTAACTTTAATCTTCCAAAATGAAATAGTCCCCTGAATCCCCGGGCTTGAGATAGATGTGGTCTGCCACTCCCTACATTCACACACAGGGATGCGAAAAATATGGATGCTGAGCTAGAACTGAGAGGAGGAGTGGAGCAGGATGCGAGCCGCAGTAGAAAGGCGACGGAGATGCCGGGTCATTTTAGGAACGCGGTCTAGATAAATGTCGTCTAGGGGTCTGGTCTAGATGCGATTGTACTAAACTGATGTCTACCCTCTGTTTTCTTAGGGTGTGCTGATTTCCGTTAAAGCATTTCGGCAGTGTAGGGCCATGTTACCTTGGATTTAGAGCGCTTTCACTACTGCTAGCATGTGGTTTACTGAATAGAGGGGGAGGAGGTACCCTATTTTTTGCCTAAAGCGCAACGATACTCGGCCCCTTTCCCAGGGCTCAGCACAACCAGACAAAAGACAGCGAGAGCAACGAGGACTGTGCGGGGGAGCGGCAGAGGAAATCACTGGCAACTTTCCGACGCTTTGGGGGAAGACTTCCTGTATAGGCCTAGTTGCCTTGAAATGTAGGCTATGCATATTCCTGCCAATGACACTTTTAGTTTAATATCTGATGCGTAAAGAACGTTAGACTGCCAAATAAAGACGCCTATTGTGGATTTTGAGAGTAGGCCTAGCCCAGGCAAGGTTCGGTTTTGATAAAATAATAGATTCCAATGAAACCATTATTTTGTCAAAGAAATTGGGCTATATCCTAGTGACCTGATGTCTAGAGCAGACAGTTATGATTTTTTCTATTTACCCAAGGAGAAAGTGCAAACATTATGCTATGGATGATAGTCCCATGAAAAATATCAGCAATCTGGGCAGAGACTTGTACTTTTAACTGTTCCTGAGTCCACACTTCATTCTATAAGGGGATGTTCAGAGGATTTCAAAGATTTGAGGCGTTTAATTCAAGGGAATGATACAACAAATGGCAAATTATGGCAGGAGGCTTGATAGTTCCTGGATGGTTATGGACACTATGAAGCACAAGAGCTGTTAAATGTGTGTTGGTTAACATGGACATGAGAATAGGTAAGGGTTGCCAGGCTGTGGATATCAGCAAGGCATGCAGAAAAGGTGATGCAGATAGTCTAATTATGACTCTGTTATCATGGCAGTCAGTGACTGGGAACAAGTGCCTCAGCTATCACTATTATGATGCAGCTGCACTAAAAGCCTACCATATCTGAAAGAAAGATCTGAAAGTTAATGTCTCAAAGTTAGGCTAAATGTGTGTGCGTGTGTGTGTATGAATGTGTGTGAAGAGAATGTTTTATTTCCTAATGATAGTGACAATATAATGTGACATTAGAATGTAACACATAAGTGGAAATGATACCACTGCTAACTATGCTGTTCTGAATTTTTTTGTTATTAGACAGACAATTTAATGTGAACAAACAGATCTGGACAGAAACTTGGAAAGGACTTTGGGAAAGTGTGGGCTTCTCATATTTCAGGGAGCGTTTAAAACAAAACAGGAAACTGGAATCTTCCCAGGCGCTAAACAGGCAGAAAGACATTTGAACTATAAATCCAACCAATCTTCTTCACAATGTTATCTACACTATAAAAACATTTCTCATATGTTGTGCTATAAGAATCCATTGTACCACTGGTATGGCGTTAATTTCATAACGATTTACTGTCAAGGAAAACTGTGCTTAGTCATTTGATACCCCATAATTACATTTCTGAGTTAAATCAAATTATCTCAAAAATGCTGACCCTCTTCTCTGAGTATGTGTTCCATTTTTACTGTTTGAGCCATTGTATAGTGTAGTGTTAACTTCACACTCTGATCCCCCAACTCTAAATAGTAGCCTAGATAATAGAGAATAAAGGCTTAAGCCAAAGTACTGGTATGTAAGGGATTCAGTGACAGGGCAGTGAGCATGACCATGTGTGATAAACTGTGGGTGGTCTCAGTTTACTTAGAGTGGAACTCAATCCTACTAATCTTCTTTTGCCCCTGTTCCCAATGTTACACTGCAAGAGAAAGCTACAGCGACACCTAGTGACAGGATGAAGAAAGAACTCTCCACATGCACCAAACTACTTTTTTTTATTGTTTTCAGTATTATACAGCCATATGACAAATCAATGATAGAAAATGCTCACACTGTTTACTATTAAGAAGTCCACAATACAAATCTTTATACATATAATATTTGGACATAAAAAAGAACAGAAAACAGACTTGTCACAGAGAATGACAAAGACAATGGGTTGAGTACATCTTTCAAAACGTTTAAAGGTCTCTGGTCAGTCCAAGAATCATCAACATGTTGTTGGTATCATCAATACTATGATAATACTTAAGCTGCGGACATTATCTACACAGAATAACACAACAAAATGACTGTTATTCATTGCTTCCACAATCTGTAAACATCAGTGTTTAATGGCAAACATGTCAAAGAATCAAATGTTTACTTGGACAATGCTTTTAGCATAATAAATATAAAAATAACAAATGATACAATTAAATTAAATTGAAACACAAAAACTAAGACACAACATAAGACATCTACAAACTTACTTGAGACACATTTATACACAAGTAAAAATGATAACATCTACATCTTCCATAGAAAGAATTAGCCTCATGTGATAATGGAATAAAAATGAAAATAAGAGCTGCCATCAAATAACGTAACTATAAAAATAAACTTTTTTCTAATTGGCAATTTAAACTGGCGATTGCACTGGATATTATTAATGTGCTCTACACCTTAGTCTTTATAACGAAACAAAACATTATCCTTCATAAATACTGCTTAATGCACCAAGTACCAACACTGCTGCTTCTATTAAAGGGATCCTGCATATAGTATTTCAAACACTCTTTTGGTGATTACATGGAGATGATGAAGCATAACATTATTAGCATCAGATTAAAACTGATAATAACTTACTCTGCCTGCAACCAAACCACGATACCATTATGTCAAAATGCACCTTCAAAATGAAGCTACATGCCCCTTTTAGAAGTATTGTGAAGATTAGGTGAGGTCTGCCCTGTGTATGAATGCATCTCTGCAGTGTGGGGTCTTTCTTATGTCTGCAATTCTAAAAGGAAATTATTCTTATTCTTTGAGCGTTCCTCCTCCTCCACTGCCAAATGTGAGTTATGTAGGTCCTGAAGAACACTGAAGAATCGCATTACTCCATCTGTTTTCTTCTGGCCTGAAACAGAGAGCAAGATGATCATGTCCAACAACGGCCCTCTTTGCAAATCATGAAATACAGCTCTGGAAAAAATGAAGAGACCACTCAGACCAACATTTTCTGATGTCATCCTACAGTTGCTCAGTGACATTCGAATGAGTTGACGGTCATGTTCAAATTTGCAGTGGTCTTTTAATTTTGAATATGACCGTTAACTCATTTGAATGTGACTCAGCAACCAGATGACATCAGAAAAATGTGCAGTGGCAATATTGTAGTAACAAACACATACAGTTGTTCACATGGGATGTCATGACATACATAGTGGAATATTTTTTATAGTTTACCTTTTTCAGGTTGCTCCTCTTCATTTTCATGTAACTTATTTAGTTCTAAATATTTTTCCCTGAGAGACAAAAACAAAATGCAGATACAGTGCAACATGAATTACATGTTACATGTAAATGACTAATAATATTTCCATGAGGACAAAACTTGTGCCTTACTTCATGACTTGTTGAACCCCAAGCAGATGTCTGTAAATAAGCTGAGACTCCAAATCTGGATCCAAAGGGTCGTACCACTCCTGTAGTGTGACTCCGTGTTTTGTTTTGTCACAACCTGTGTCTGTAAAGACATTCACATTTCATTTATATTATGACATTTATAATGTATTCTCTGATAACAGCAGTCATTTCATCTTCACTTATAACCCTCACAAACCTGCCTTCTCATACATATACTATATGTGTGTATGCATACAAGTTGTATCTCTCTCGCTCTCTCTCTCTCTCTGTGTGTGTGTGTGTGTGTGTGTGTGTGTGTGTGTGTGTGTGTGTGTGTGTGTAGCCTGGTAAACAAAACTCATTCTTGAAGTGAATAGAGTGTGGTCACTCACGATAGGGATTCCTTTCAAACACTTGCATCAGGACCTAACTTTAAAATCATTGGTCCAGCCTAACCAATCACATTATTCAGGGATTCATAACATTACTTCCTACTTTGCCTAAACTTTACAAACTGACACTAAACAGTATTGGCAGTCAGGAAACAATGTATGTGGGCCTACTTTTGCTGTAAATAAATGTACACATTCTTCCGACTGTAATTTTTGATGTTTGCAGGCGTTTACACTTTCCATTTCGAAACTGTAATCTGCCAACCAATGGAAACGTTAGTGAACTATGGTGTTTCAGACTAGTATCTCCCTGAAAAGATATCTAGGTAGACGTGTCCAGGCAAGTGTGTGTGTGTGTGTGTGTGTGTGTGTGTGTGTGTGTGTGTGTGTGTGTGTGTGTGTGTGTGTGTGTGTGTGTGTGAGAAAGACAGAGGGGGTGAACTGAGAAGGACAAATCAATAGTTCTGAGAAAGCAGCATCAGCATTGTATTATCCAAATTGTAGTACCAGCTTTGTCCTTTTGGTGGCAGCAGCTCCATCTGTCTGCCTTGTAGACCCCAGGGTGGTAAGAACTCATAGTGTCCGTGTTGTGACTGCAGGCTTTCCTCAAGGCAGAGAGCCAGTGATTCAGTTCATTCACACTCTAGAAGGAGAGAGAGAGGCAGAGAGAGAGAGAGAGAAAGAGAGATTTACAACAGGGTCTATAACAGCATCAATCTTCTTGCTCCTTAATTGTTGATGGTGTATCTCACTTTGCAGTCCAGGTAGAGAGTCTCCAGCTGGCCAGTGTCATCTGAGGAGATGATCTGCATGACATTGGCGCTCCCGAAGCTCTTCTCCTCCACCTTCTCCACAGCTCTGATCTTGGGCAGAGAGATGAACGAGCTCTTCTGCACCATCCAAACAGGAGAGAAGGAGGTCTTCAGTGACAAATTAGGCTCCAACGTTTGTGTTATATGATAATATTGTTGCAGCATTGCCTTATAAATATCTTAGTGCTGACCCACATACAAGAATGAACATAATTATGAGACGTTTTTGGATATTTTCGGGAACAGATTATACAGTATAATTACATAAATATGAATGGAGATGCATTTTAATATTTTATATGTAAGATCAAATTGTATATTTGTGCAGGGAGTTCAGTGAGTTTTGGTGCATCTTTTCAACCACATGGCCACCTTGGAGTGCTGGGTCCTGGCGTAAGACAGGGTGTCTTTGCTGAGCGTCACAAAGTATTTCTTGAAAGGCGACGTCATGGGCATGCACTTGTCTTTGGTCCTGTGCAGCAGCAGGTAGCCCTCCTTCTCCATGGTGCCGCACTGGAGACTCATCCTCTCCTGCAGACCAAGGTCTGAAACACCCACAAACAACCGAATCACCACCAGCTGCTGTGAGCAGCTTTATTTTTCCCACCTTTCCAGAGCGGCTGCTGAGGTTGACGAAAGTTAAATATTTACTGAGCGAACGAGGCGTGTCAGACATGTACACACGCCAATCAGAGGCCTGATGTGATATATCATAAAGCCGTTCCGGTGCGGAGCCTGTGACTCACCCTCAGCATCATCATAGCTGACTAGCCTGGTGATGAAGTCCTTGAGCTGGGCAATGCCCTGCTGGACCGTTGGCTGCAGGGGGTTCATCCACGGCTCTTTGGAGCAGCAGGCCAGGGTGTCCAGGTTCGCAATCATCTGAATGGCCTGTGCAGCAGGGAAATGAAAAAAAGAAGAAGTGTTTTTTTTCTGTGGGCTCTGAGAGTTTGTCTGATTTGAGAAGGTACATTTAAGAGGAAGAAAAACTAGACTACTACTACTACTGCTAAAACTGTGTACTACTGCAACTTTACTGCAAAATTAAAATACTACATGCCAAAATCAAACTGTCCGGTAAATGACTATTGTAATAAAAGGATGAATGTAGGAGAAGTGGCTACTTTGGCCAGGAGCAGGAGGGTGCGGCTGGTCCGAGCGTCGGCGTGCTTGTCCCGGAGGTGGAAGAGCTTCGGTGACATGATGGCCGGCGAGATGAAGCGCAGACACAGGAAGCTCGTCACAGCGATGAACTTCACCTTCTGCAAACGCAGACACACCAAGAGCTCAAAGCAGGAAGCTCACAAGCGCGTGTCAAAGGATGTTATTTTTAAATGTGACACTCTTTATGGTGGCACGACAAAAACACTGTGGTTTACACAAGACCTTTGTTTTATTATTATAGTACTATATCACATGGTGTTATATATTATATCATTAAAGTGATACATTACAGTTTTATAGTGTCATAACTAGGCATACAGAGCATATATTCCATTATTTCAGCTGAAATGAAATCTGAGCTGTCGGGTAAAGAGCTCCTCACCCTGTACTCTGGGTCAGGGAAGCGAGCTTGCACACGCTGGTAAAGCTGCCTGAAAACCTGGCAAAGGACCAGGGGACAGTATGTGGCTGACTGTAAGATGGCGTTCAGGAGCTCCGAGAGGTAGGACTGCAGGTGTGTGGTGCTCTGCTGGATAATATCAGCCTCAGTCTGCGTTCGGTGAAGCCCTGTGCACCTGTAAAATGCATACATGTAGATGCAAAAACACACACACACACACACACATTTCAAGCACACACACACACACAAACACATTAGTCAAGTTTCTTTTCAGAGAAATATCCTACGCCATAACTATAAATTATAAAAAGTTGGATTTTAGTCCCACATTTAATCCCACTGCATTACATCAGCAGGTCAGTGTTCTCAATCTATACAGTAACCCCCCATAATCTACAGTCATTCATGGTTTAATGGAGCGGATAACTGCACTGCTGAGAATCTTAAGACACATTAGCAGGTTCTTAATGGAACTGAATGAGGTTCAATGACACATCCATTTAAAGCCCATAACAATCCCAATGCCCTGCTCCCAAAAAATGCTGCTCATTCAAAATATACACTCCAAACTGATAGTATATGTCTGTTATTTTGGCACTGTTTGGAGGGAGTTTGAGACTGCAAACAATACCACTGAGCAGCTGCCAAAGACTGACACGTTTCTTAGTAACAAAGCTTTCAGTGCCAGCTATCTGCCCTAGAAAGATGAAAAACACCCAATTCCTCCTTTAATGTTTTTGCTCTTCAGCACCAGAACTTCGCAAACTTTGACAAAAACCTCAAGAAGTACAAAAACATAAACAGCCGCATGCAATATTCAATTATGCCGCATGCACGACTGAGAGTCCCACTCCTACCCAGCTTCCCTTAGTTCCACTTTGTTGGGGTCGAGCTCCACATATTTCTTCTCCTCAAAAATCCTGTTTATAGTGGGGCCCAGGAGTCTGTGCAAATACTGCATGCCTGCTACCTATGAGAAGCAAGCAAGGAGAATTATGAGCCACCCGTGAGCTCAGCCAAGTAAAACCAGCTCTGAAAAACACACTTGATCGTGATGAATAATACCAACCTTTAAAAAGGACTCCATGGACTTGGATGCCAAGGAGTTGCTCCGAAATAATGTGTTTGGCTCAGCTGGGAGAGAAGAGATGGGAAAGTAAAAACGAGTTGCATTCTGATTGAGTTTTGATTGAGAAAGGGTTGCATCATCATGCTCATCAGGGAGAATAATGAGGATCAAAGGAACAAATAAGGCCGCTTTCACAACACCTGTGTAGCATCATACATCAGAAACATATGGGGCCCTCATTTGAATGATGGGCAAAGTGCACAGTCTTAACAAGTCTAAATAAACGTCTACACAAAATCAGTTAGTTAGCTAGTTAATCAGCTAGTTTGACATCATGGGTGAGGCACTGAAGTGTAAACACTGATTCAGCTCAATAGTCCCATATGCCAGGCGATCCTGTTTGTATTATGTCTGTTTCTGTCTGGAGGTACGTTTTGTTTTGTTTTTTTTTGTCTGGAAATGTCAGTTGTAGTTGGGGTTGGAATCATCTTTTAAACTCTGTCTTTCTTTTATTGCGAAACACTTTGGATGTAAATGTGCTATAGAAATTAAAATTACTTACTTATTTCCTTACTTACTAGCTGTATTTCAAGCACGAGAACTTTACTTGCTTTCAGACTTTGCACTTTGCCCGCCAAAAACATTAGGGCCCATGGAGAGTTGATGTGAGTGGATTGAAATATTTCACAATTACTGGCGGCTAGGACTGCGAACATCAGGAATGTTAAGGCCGTTTTAATGAGTGAAGTGAAGGGTGCCATCAGTAGTCGCATAGAGCATGATAATAAGCTTGCATGTCATGCATATCCAATGACTCTCAACCATTTATCAACAAATGAATAGAGAAGAATCTGGCAAGCCTTTGGTCACAGATACCTCTGACATCCTGATGATCATTGGAGCAGATTCTCAAGACAAGGGAGGGTGAGTGTTCTGTACTTGCTTACTTACTGGTCTTGTCCAGCTCGAGTTTAAAGAGAACATCCAAGAACTCCTTCAGCAGGCCCTGACCCAGGAAGAGCTTGACCAAATTGTTGGCCACTTCCTGTCGACTCTCAGCTGTGGTGGTCTCATCGATGAGCATGATCAGGTCTGGCCAGTTGCCCTGGAATGTCCCCAAAGCAAGTCAAAATCTTCACTTCGATCTAATTATGGTTCTGCTTACAGTAGTTTGCAGATGCTTTTGTCCAAAGCGACTTACAGAATATGAACATTACAAAAAAATGAACAGGTTTTTTTAAGCTGAAAAAGTCTACATTAAGCATAATAGTAATAATAACAATAATATCAATAACAATATCAAATATAAATAATGAAAATAATGAGTTTATATATTAGTTTTACGTTTATTTTACATTAATTCAAATTAAAGCTAGACTCACATTAACATGGGAGCCCACGGACTGACACAATAGCTCTGTGAGTGGCTGGTAATGGCTGGAGGGCAGGACCGTTTCATCTCGGAGTCGGAGCTGCAGCCGCAAAGAGCCTAGCGTCCCCCTGGGGCAGAGAGGAGGACACCAGACGCCATCATCACCAGACTCAAGCCAGCATCACCAGACTCAATGTGCAAGGCGTTTTTTAATCATGCTTCATCATCATGAGGAAGCCATACTAACCCTCATGGGGAAAAACACACACTGAAGGAACCTCTGAGCATGTGACTTGTGCTTTGGATCTTCATTCCAAATCACATAACAGAGTCACCATGTGAAAAGGTGCTTATCAGCCACTTACTAACACAAAGGGAATGCATTAACACTGGTTTACCCGCACATTCTTAGGGCAGACACAAAAAAACAATACTGACTGTCATTACTACTGAGAAATCTAACACACAATACACTGGAATTCACAATGACAAACAACCCTTTCTAGGACACAGTAAACTAAGGCCTTCTGACTATGGCTGTTTAGAGAAGCCGCCTTTTTTCTCCAGAAAATAACTTGAGCAAAAATGCTGCCGCACTATTCCGTCCAGTCAGCACACAGTGGCTGACCACCAGTTCCGCTCGGATGGCTCCACTCTAGCCACCATCCTGTGCAAATGCCTCATAAAATCCAAATGGCACCAACGGCTTCATTAGGCTGGGTGGGTCGGCCCGTTTTATTGGGCTCATATAATGGAACAAACAAAATGGCAGCAGGGGCAGTCGCGCGGAGGCACACAACCCAAGACCAAAACACCCCCTTAATGTGGTCTCTGCGTGACGGTAGGAAAGTTCCTTCGCCCTCACATTCATTTCATTAAAATATGTGCGCAGGCAAGAGATCTATAAACTCAAACCTCAGACATTACTCCCCAGTGTCTAAATAAACCAGTCTCTTCCTGTAGCTTTACAAAAATATAAAATATTATACTCGCAAGCCCCGTTAAT
Organism: Alosa sapidissima; assembly: GCF_018492685.1. Lineage (NCBI taxonomy): Eukaryota > Metazoa > Chordata > Actinopteri > Clupeiformes > Clupeidae > Alosa > Alosa sapidissima. Next base: position 35,811,082 of record NC_055961.1, on the reverse strand, counting down.
GGGTCCTCGCACTTGCTGTTCTGCAACCCATGATGACATTTTGACATCAAGCAAAGCACACTCATCTGATGTTTGTGCTAAATGCACTTACATTTTATGTATTCCCAAAATGCCTTGAGCTTGCAGAGGTTGGAAGTGTTGTTTTTGTGTTACCAGATGATGCTGAAAGATGCACACATTATTCACATGCAGGCAGCCTTATGGTCAATGCACTGTGACGACTGAAATTCGTGGTTTGATGCGTTACGCAGAACTACCACACCTATTTTGCTACCTTACCTACACTACCCTAATTACATCAATTCACATATCAAGACTTAAGATTCTGGACCATCGTGCAGTGACAGCACACAGATTGGATTTGTGAGTTGTGATGCATTCCTATTCCACATTTTAGTTCATCTGTGACATTACAATCAGGGGTGGCTAATTAGTAGCCATGCATAATTTAAAGCTGATCAAAGCAAGCAACACCAAGTTACATCTACTTCCTGTTTTGGTGTGGCATATCATGTAAATCAATTTCCTGCTATTACGTCTACATTTGAGCTATCCAATATTCCTTCGCAATTTAGCTTCGCATTTGTCTGATACTTCAGTGCTCAGGGCCAGAATTAAAAGGAATCCCTGGCCTTTGTCTGACAAGCCCCTGCATGCTACAGTATATGCATCTTTTTGGCTCCTTTTAGGGAGAGGAGCACTTCAGGTCTTCAGGTCAGAGAGGCAACTAATAGCAAATACCACAGAATCTCCAGCGACAGATGGTGGCCCGTCAAAAATCCAATCAGAAAAGAAGACGGTAACAGGAAGGGAGGGAAAAAAGGAGAAATGAGAGTGGGTGAAAAAAAACAAAAACAACGGCAGCTTGATTCATTCACACAGAAGGGATCACCCATGCGGAGTGGGATTACAGGGGCTTAATTTGCAAGATCTACTGAATGAGCCACCGGAAAAGTGGGCGCCCCCCCAAAATGAGAAATGAAGTTAAGTCACTCACAGATCCCCTCTAAACACCCAGAATTCCACAAACCCATTATGACCTTTCATTCGGTTTGTTTTGGCGAATTATACTGAAAATACAGAAGTATCCTTATAATCCTCACTAAGGTTAATTAATTAAATTTTAATTTCTATAGTTCTTGATTTCTTTCCAACATAGAACTGACAAAAACAAGTAGCATACAACCAAAACAAATAGCATTACTTCAACAGGAAATTAATCTTTCAATTGTTTGCAAGTACGCTTGCTGTTTCACAAAAAGGTCAGGAAATCACTGACTGAATGACACAAACACTGGAGATTTCAATAAGGCAGTTTGCAGGGGTGGTGCAGAGGGGCATAAGAGGTAAGTGATGAGGTGGTTTGTCAAAGTAAAAGGACAGGTCTTTTTAATCTCCCCGTCACATGGATTTGTGTGTCAATGTATGCTGTAAATGTAATCCTACAACCTTTGCTGAGCAACATGGTTATGGGGAAACACAGCTTTTCTTTGCCGTGAGGCTTAAACCACGTGAATGGATAAAATACAATAACGAATAATGAATATGGTTTGCTCTTCATCTGAAATATTTGTTTCAATTCAATGAACTTACATTATCAGTTGTCAGTCAGTTAGGGGTCATGGCTCATACACTACACTAAAAATAGGAACAAATGCTGACACAGAAGGCTTACTTTTATACCAGAGACAGAGAGAAAGAGAGAGAGAGAGAGAGAGAGAGAGTAAGAACTGTCTTCTTTCATGACAACGTCCGGAAAAACATTTAGTTTAGTGCTTCACATTCTACTCAGGGCCAACCCAAACTGACCCACAGCGTCTCGTTTAATCCAGTTCAACTGGCGAGTCACCCTTTTGTCATGTCCTGCCATATAGCACCACAGCCCACGGCAGCACCCATCCATCCATCCTCCGGTCAGAACCTTGGGAGTATTTACATAAGCCTTCTATCCCACTCCTCACTCTTTCCTCACTAATCCCCACTGCGAATCCACATGGCCAAATGATCTTTTATGAGAGACGAGAGAGAGAGAGAGAGAGAGAGAGAGAGAGAGGAGGGAAAAAAATCCAGGGATTTAGATGGGGGAAAGGATTAGCACTTCCTGTCAGCACATGGGCCACAACAGATGCACACACAAGTCCACGCACAAAAACCCCGGCTAAGGTAGCCATCCATCCCATCCCATCCACAGGCCGTCATCTTCCACCACAACCAGCTCCAGGGACGTGGGGCAGATCTGGCATCTAACCCACATCATGATGGAGGTGAGGCTTGTGAGAGATATGCATCTTTTTTTGGTTTCAAGATAAGCTGCGCATTCACTGTGGCTGGACTTTCCTCACTTATCTGCCATTTCTGAGCTGAGCCTTGAATAACATCTTTTATCCCATTTTGTGTCTTTTGTTCTCCATTGTATACACTAACCAATCCTCCAACGGGATTTAAAGTTAAATCTTCCGATGCACAGAAAATGCTTCAGAAAATAACACAGAAGAATACAGACAGCCCTAGTACGACAAAGAGAAACTAAGCCTTTTATTTCTACCACTCTCCATGTAAGAGTTTTCCATGGCACTCTCACATCACCATTTCAAATGTGCTCCTCTCTCTGCTCAAACAGTTTAAGTAAGCTTGTGAAGAATGAAAATGGCCTGAGAAATAGCCTGGGACTCTTCCGTCTCCTAATGAAGCGTAATGGGTGCTTTAGTGGTGCACTTTTGCGAGCCCACTCGTGGATACTCACTCGTGCTGGCTGTGTTTGGGTTTGTCTGGCCCCAGCCGAAACCATCCTTCCTCCTGCTGGGCAGACTGCAGTCTGTTGATGTTGAACAGAACCTTTGAGCGAGAAGTTATACACAACATTAAATTGTTGCAATAAAATGTCAAAACAATCTTATTACAGATAAATGACGAGGACGTGAGCTGCCAGACATCATAGGCCGCAGGGCACGGCCTGAAGAGAGAAGCTCTCACTCACAAGGAAACAAAGATATTCTGCTGCATTTGGACATACAGGATATACAGGACATTTTGGATGTTTTATTTAATTTGCGGAAACAACCATCTTTGGACCAAAGTGGGTAGAAGCCTCACTAGCAACTGTAGACTTATAAACAAATCTACCAACAATAAAGAATGACACAAATGATAGGACACTGGACACAAAGCAGGGAAAACATGATCTATGGACAAAAAATGTGGGGTAGAGGCACACCCACACACACACGCACCAATGCTCCCAAACACATACACATGCGCACACACACACACACACACATACACACCAATGCTCCCAAAGGTGCAAACACATACACACACACACGCACACACACACACACACACACACACACACACACACACACAGGCAGCTTTGTTCTAAAAGGAGATGTTTTTGATGAGTCACCTTCCCCAGGAAGTCGTTCCTGCTGACGAGGTCCCAGTCCCAGACCTCCACGCTGAGAGGAGAGTCAGCAGTGGCATCCTCCAGCTCAAACTCAAAGCTCTCGTTCCACCGGGGATAGCGCGTCTTCTTCACCACCTACGGAGAGATTTCACAGCATATGTTTCAGCTATGTTTGCCATATGTGTGTGTGTGTATGTGTGTGTGTGTGTGTGTGTGTGTGTGTGTGTGCGCACAATTGGGAGCATTGGTGTGAGTGTTTGTGTGTGTGTGTGTGTGTGTGTATATGTGTGTGTGTATGTGTGTGAGTGTGTATGTGTGTGTGTGTCTGCACAATTGGGAGCATTGGTGTGTGTGTGCGTGTGTGTGTGTGTGTGTGTGTGTGCGTGTGTCTGTATGTGTCAGTGTGTGTGCACAATTGGGAGCATTATGGTGTGTGTGTGTGTGTGGGTGTGAGTGTCTTTATGGTGTGTGTACGTCTGGGTGCATTGGTGATTGTGTGTGTGTCTATGTATGTCTGTCTGTGGTTGGGCACTGGGCAGGTAACCACACTCTTACCGCACTTTCATGTGTTTTTCCATTGTATCTGACACGGACAAAAGGATCTGAGGCCCCATTACGGTCCTTTTTGGCAAGATCTCTGCAAGAGAGAAGCATTCCAAGTACACAGGTCGAGTCAATGCATGTTTACTGTGGAATGTAGAAGGAATGTTTACTGTGGAATGTAGAAGGAATGTGACATCTACACAAGCACAAGGCATGACTGAAATCATTCTGTTGACTAACTGTGACTATGAACATTTCCACCCAAAACTGCCAGTAATTATTTTAGCCTTATTAATGACTGATTGTTTGTGTTACATATTACTTTCTAGTATCAGCCCAAAGTACAGAATAATCCCAAATGAACAACCTTCCATGAGTAGACCCCTAATGTCACACAGTTAAATAACATAGTGTAAATTCTCTGGCTCTTTGACAGGTAATTGTACCCACCTGGCTTCCATGACCTGACAGCGGAGTCTTGTCGGTATATCTCGGTTCCCGATCACAGATATGTGGAGATGTATCTCGCCCTGCACCTCCTCATCAGGGTCGATCTCCGTCAGGTTCAGCCAGCCGTCTACACCTGCACCAGAGGCACACAGGCAAACGAGTGCACCAGCTTTAGTCACCAAACATGTAACCTGCTATGTGCATGGACACTGCAGATGTCAATAAAAAGGTACATGCACTCTCACACAAACACAAATGCTATCTCACTCTGGAAATGCAAACCACACACACACACACACACACACACACACACACACACACACACACACACACACACACACACACACACACACACACACACACACACACACACCAGTGTATGTGAGAGAGAATATCGATGAGACAAATCTGCCCTATCATATCCCATGACTCTAAGTCTGGCTTTGTGTGGCTTAATGTAATAGAATTAATTCCTCTGATGCTTTTTCAACAGCTTATCTTCAGATCAATCTGCACATTTACTCTACACACACATCCATCTCCATACGGACAGCAGCACCTGGATTATCATCTAATAGAGCTGATGAGTATTTAGATAGATAGATAGATATATTCATTATATAAGGTACTGTATGCATGTAAAGTAGCCTATATACAGATTCCTTTTGACCATGGGCATGAGCTAAACACCCTACTAATGTAGCCAATACACAATTTCTTGTTGTGCTGGTTGTATCAGAGTAGTGTTGTAGAAACTTTAGTGGAGTACTTTTCGCTCTGGTTAGTATTCAAGGGTACATCTTATTGAGGACCGCTGTGTTTTATTGCCCTGTTGTGAAGGCCAAAAATAGACTCTGTCCAGCCAAGCCAGTGTTCCCACAAACTAATATGGAAAAAGAAAGTCTGGCTGACTTGGGGCAGTTTTAGAAACCAGAGAGGGATTTTTACCAGCTTGCTGCCAACCAATGTCATTTGGGATTGTGCGTGGCAACATCAAATCACTGTTACATTTCTGTTACACGGTCATGTTCAATTTCAGTGCAACTATGGCTTGGCTGACCCATTTAATCTTATATCATGTTTCTGGATATCTATATTAGAGTAAGTTTCTCAGATTTTGGTGTCATTGCAATGTACGATGACACACAAAACATGACCAGGGTGTAGTAAACCAATAGCAGTGTCATTACAGACAGTTAAGTAGGAAGCTCAAACAAAATCACTGCATCATAAAGCATAGGTGGAAAGCGTATGCTCAGCAGGACAGATATCATGTCCATCTGTCACACTCCATAGACCTACAACAGGGCTATGCCAACTAGAGCTGAGTCTGAAAGTGAATAACAAGGCTTTGCCCTGTCTCAGTGATCACACCTGCAACTCTCGTGCTGCTTGTTTTATACACGGGACTTCCTTAAGAAGATACCCTGTCAGACAACTGAACTCCACAATGATCTCTATATCATTAAACATAATCCACAATCAAAGTCCAGAATCAATACACACTGGACCAACTTCCTTCAAGCACACGGCCCAACTGGTTAAATCACCTGACATGACACAGAATAGCATTTTTCCTCCTGGAAATTCTTTGCATTCTATTTTTTTAGTGTGAGCAGACATAAGAGATAACGATGAGAGAATATCATCTGAGTAAGTCCCTGGACTCTCTCCAGTGCAATTATCCACAAAGGGCAGACACAATCCACATGTGCACTTCCCACGTACACCACAGGAGCAGCCCCATGATTTCACTCCACCGTGACCTGACTTCGCCAACCTTCGATAAATTGGACACACGAGGGGCATTTATCATCTCTGCGTGGGATCAACTGTGAGTAAGATCTTTCCCCGCACTCGTTCGTGTCGCCACCATAATTGACGTGCCATGGCGCTGGCTGACTCAACCCCTTGGTTTGTCACCCCAAACCTCTGCATTAGCTCCCACTCATGTTTTTTTTGTCTGTGCATGTGCGTGTGTGTGTGTGTGTGTGTATGACTCAGAGTCTATCAAGAGAAACACCCAAGGTGCAAAGGGAACTCAAAGGATCAAGTGTAAATGGCACACACAGAGTGGTCTTGTTGCCTATGAGCAGCACAAGTGCATGATGGGCAGAGTTCAACATAAGCAATGGCCCGCTGGCCGGGGAGGTAAAAGAGCATGTCAGGCAAGCTGATTGGCCAGTCACTGGCCTGCAGTTTTTCCGCCAGTCACCATCACGAGTGAGCTCAGCTGACATGCGATGTTACCGGTTGAAGCTAAGCAAAACCAGGAAGTGTCCTCCTACCTTGTGGTTTTGCAGCGAGGGCCTCCTTGCTAATAGACACCTTGCCGATGACATCATCACGACTGAGGAAACACAACATGTCCTTGGTTAGCCCAGACCAGCAAAGTCACGCTGTCAAATGTCAAGCCTTAACCACAGACATGCAACTGATCTCCATCTTGTTCTTCTTCATCTAGGCTAAACATCATGTACCATCATAGCAATCATCAATAACACAAAATAGCCTACAGTGTTGTGTTGTGTTGTGTTGTGTTGTGTTGTGGTCTTGTCTTGTCTTGTCTTGTGTTGTATGGTAGAGTACAGTATACTATACTATACTATAGTAAAGTATGGTATAGTATAACATACAGTGTAACATGGATATTTACCTGAGAGAATCTTCATCAAGCACATAGAATGACACGGTGTGGAATGAAGGGGGAAGGTGAACATTGTACTCCTCTCCCCAGAAGGGAGACAGAGTCTTCCATATTGTTGCTGTTCTGTGGGAGAGGGGGGTGGAAATATCCAATAGTGAATATTGGCCACTCTCTTTGGGTAATGAGAAGAAAATTAGACGATCCATTTCACTTTAATAGGATGTCACAGGAGTTCATCTAACAAACTGGTCCGTTCAGTGCCTATTTTCCTTTCATTTTCAGATTAATTTTTAACCCGAGGCCTACATTCAATACAAAGTGTCTGAGGGATTACGGGACCAAGGCTGCATCATGTTTACTCCAAAGTACAGCCTCAGACCCTAGAAAGATTGTCACAGCCCATTGTACACTTCATTAGAAGATAGCAAAAAGCTGGTATTGACCTTTTTACATTAGACTTCAGGTGAAGGGCTTTATTCAACTTGTTAGCTTTTAGGTCAAGTCAGAATCACAGACAGGGCAGTTAGGCAGGAAAATATTAACTACATGAGGCAGCATTCAATCAGGTATTGCATACACAAAGGCTTCCAAAAACAGACACACATCTAGTCAATGCAGTTAGGTTATTCCCATACTTTACATGGACTCCACCAGAGAGTTGTAGTTGATCTATAATACTAAAATGCATGATTTTATTCTGATTGACATCTGCTTGTTTGTGTCAATTTCCGTATGAGACTTACACTATTTACAATGCATTTCCTGGTGCTCACTGTGTGTGTGCATGTCTCGACACTGAAAATCTTTGCATTATCTGAACATCTCTGCTTTCCTAAACATACCCTTAATGTTCTGCTTATGTTCAGTTCCAATTGATTTAACACAGAATGAATCTTCACATGGCTTGCCAAGCCAATGTGCAGCAAAGAGAATACCCAAAAGAATTATGATAATCAAGTCATTAAAGTAAGGGAATTATCACAATGTAACCTTGTGGCAGTTAGAATGCTTTCATGGAGAGGACTCTGCATGCCTACCTGATAATGGCCTCATTGTCAATTCTGACAATGCAGTATGGATCACTGCTTCCAGTTCTATGAGAAAAAAAACAAAGCCATTATACAATAGATACAAAATAAGACTATACGAGACAATATCATTATGAAACGAATTATTCTTCACCTAATTCTCCAATCGGATTCTAGGTGTCCCAATCAAATCACCCGTGGTGATACCATTCCATTCAAAACTCCATGGTTACACCACGGACCACTGGACCGCTGCAATTAATTAACATTGCTGCTCTCTGCCATTGGCAGGCACATGAAACGTGAAAAAAGAGGGTAGATTCCCTTTTCTTCCCCTGGTGGTGAAAAACGCGCCGTCCCTTTCATCCCATAGGCCATGGCATCGGCATGCCTCTTCCTGGGGTGTCAAAGCCTGCGCCAAAAGGGCAGATTGTGGATAAAGGCATCTCTCATGCAGCCTTTGCGACTCCACAGTTCAAAAGGACAGAGGCTCCAGACACACAAGGCAGACCTCACCGGCGGCCCCCAGTGAGCCAATCACACGTGTCCCTTTTAAGCGCAACCACACTGCCAACAGATAGTCAGCACCTCAGCATCACCCATCAGCTGTTGATGTGTATTCTCTTTATTCCGCCCACATGTTTGGCCTTCGGCGACTTTGTTGAAAAGGTCTACTTGCCAACAGAGAGAGAGGAACATGCATCTAGGCTATTTGCTGTTCACACACTAATCTTTCATATAAACCATGAGGACAAATAATTACTACCAGCCCAGCACAAAAGAGTATTCAGCAAATGGCCTTGGTGAAGCCTGGCTGAAAGGCAAAAAAAGAAGCAATTCCCATAGTTGTTCATTGGGCTAAAGCTTTTGTTCCTTACCCTGTGATGAACCTAGAAATTACTTGCACATTCCAATAGGATGTGCATAATTGCATTTTCCTCTTTCTTGTGTTGCGAGTGTAATTTGCTAGAAGATTGAAAATCAGGTTACAAAAAAACATACTAGATATTGAAGGACAATATTTACAGAGGCTTGACAGGTCATTTCTATTATAATTTAAAGAGGTTTTTTTTGCATAAGCCAGGTAAACCAAACAAACTTGCATCTCATAAGTTATTTAAAGCTCAGTTCAACATGCACACCCTTATTATGGGGCTGTCATCACGTAGCACAGCAAATGCTCAGACTTATTCACGATCCATCAAATCAGACAGGAAAATGGACCCTTTTGCATTAGTCACCAACAAAATAACAGCAAATTAAAAACAGGAGGGGGGATTTTTTTCCAATTAAATCCTCATGTAGACTCAGGAGAAGTGACACATAGTGCCAGCATTTACTAGTCACGTCTGTTCAAAAAAAAAGGAAAAAATAAAAAAAGAAGAGTAGGACTAGGGGTGATTCATCTTTGCCTGTTGTTATCAGTGTAATAGGGAAACCTGGGGCTGTCAGAATCAGGTGCTACATCAAATACCGTAGTGGCTTGGCAGTTGAACCACGTACTCGTCTGCACACACCACCTGCAGAATGGCGATAGCACGAACGACAAAGACAAAAAAAAAAGTAAATGCGCAGAGAGAGCCATTATCTGGGCTATACCTGCTTACAAACACAGCCTCAGTCTGGCTCATCCGAGTTCAGCCTCTGGCCCTTATCACAAGCCTTTCACGATGACAATACACCAATATCCTCCAGTTGCTGTGCCATCAACCGGAATTCTGGGCCATAAATGGCCCAGAATTCCAGAGTTAGCATGGTGAAAGTGTGCATGGTGGCAGCATGTTGTGTTTGCGCAGCTTGTCATAGTTACTGGGCTGTTAGGGCAAACAATCTGCTCCTCAGACTGAGAAGCCTTCTGCTCACTGAGTCACGCCTCCACGAAGCAACATGGTCCGATGGCGTTTTCATGCCTACTTACCTCTAATCAAATGTCATTTCCCAGAAATTGATGATTATGCAAATGAAGGGAGACCCTTTTTTATTTGCATGGATTCTGCTGGAAGGTGTCTGCACCCCAATCGAGATTTAATATGGAGAAATGTGTCATCAAATTTTAAAGAAGAGCCTATCAGTATGCACATAATAGACATTTTCATTTATTAATAAGCATAGATGTGATGAAATTTCCAGTAGCCTATCTATCTATCTTTGATCAATTTTAGACTACTCTCACACTGCTGTCCTGATTGAAGGAGTTTCTCTCATTTAACATCAATGCTCACATCACAGCAGCCATAAAATGATTTACAAGAGCATTTCTTTCATGAGCAGACAGGTGTCCCTATCATGATTTGCACATTACCATAAAAATTCCACAGAAGTAGCACCCCAACTAACCTACAGGCTTTAAAATGGGGTGGCAGCATTGGAACAGGCAAATCTTGCAATCGAATTCCAGCTGTCACGAAATGGGAGCAAAACTATTGCCCAAATGGATTTTTTTTTCACACACCCGTGAAGGGAGAATGTAGGAACATGCGTGCGTCATTGATACCACAACAGAATTATGGCAGACCCAAAACATATAGCATGTTTGCAGAGGTATTATGGTACCCCATGCTGTAAATCCCTCAGATTAACCATCTGTGTGATGTGTAAGAAACATAGCGTGTTTGTAGAAAGCACAGATAGTAGAGGAAAACAAACCCATAACCTAAATGCCTCAGCATGTTCATAGCTGGAATAGTCGATAATAATACGAAGAAACTACTAAGACAAGTATTAACAAAATACTAAGAAAATATAAATAAGAAAGACAGCACAATAATAATAAATCACTACTGTAGCCTACCTTGGAGGACTGATGTGCTGTTGTTATTGCACTCAAATGAACTGGTCTACAACATTATTAAACTGTTTCAATTCAGTAGCCTAATAAAAGCTGACTGGCTGCTCATCAACTTAGTGAGCGCTTATTTACAAAAATAATACACCTGACTCAATATAATTGTTTTGAATTTCGTCAAAGACTGTCAGAATCAAGCAATCAGTCAGCCAATTTTAAATATTGCACATGCACATGACATTTCATGCTACCTGAATGGCAAAATTATTATTCAAGAGCTTCAAGAAGAGCTTTTTCTCTTTTAAGAAATTAAATAGCAACAATACTTACATGTCTTTTATTGGCAAGTTTTTGCCCTCCACAATTCTTATAAATAAAGTACTTCGCTTTGCCATTGTCTAAATCCACAGGCTTCAGGAAAGGTTCAATTAAATTGTCATGCGATATCAACAGGCGTTGACAGCTGTGAGAATCGTAGCAGCCCTGATACAACGTTTTCACGTTTTCACGTTTTCATTGCTGATTGTTTCTGGCGCGTTTAGGTCTCGACCAACTTCCCTGACAACCCGTAGCCTACTCACGACATTTACGTGCCACTGCCAACTATTCCGCTTCTGAAAATACTACCCCTCCATGTAGCCCACTATACACTCAATTCGTGGCTAAAGGGCTTCGCGGATATGTTTATACTAGATTGACTGACTGCCTCACACAGTTCGGAATTGTATTGGCCAGATTGAAGGATGACGCATCTGGTACTGTAGGTTCACGGGAAATGAAGTCATCGAGCGTAAGGAACTCTGGCTTCATATTGACCATAAATTGGAAGAGCATAGTCAAATATTTGGTAAGGGGGATAACAATTGAGTCATGCCACTGTTTCAAAGAGGAACAATTCTATGTATCCCATGTGGATAGAATTTAGAGTTTAGTTTAATATTTTGGTAAATAAAACAAAAACAAAAAAACAGAAACAGAAACAGAAAAGGCAGTCTGGTTAGAAAAAGCAAGTCATGAGTCTAGTGTTTCGTGAGGAAAGCATTACATCTGATATACATGCAAATTGGGTGTTGCATAAAAATACTGAACCGGGATCAATCCAATCCATACCAAACATAAATTTATTCCTGTTGTAGATGTAGAGCAATTTACCAAGTCATTTTAAAAAAGATTTTTGGCATGCATTAAGAGATACAACAGTTAGTAGGCCTACCTGGTCCAATCTCTTTGGTCATGCTTTTATTTTTCAGTGCATGCTCTATTTTGTCATTTTACATCAAATGTAGATTTGTTTAAAAGTGTCTAAGGGAATGTTCTAACAAAAGCATTCTTTAATAAGTCTCCTCCTCACCAAAATAATCTTGTGGTATACTGTAGATCTATTCATACGAAATACTTGAATTATTGGCTACACATCATGATTTATTAATCAAATTCCTGAAGCTTAATGGGACTGGGTACGTTGAATATAGGGTGGCCTCTCTGGTCATGCTCATAAGATGGGTTAACATGGGGAGCTGGGTCCTTAAAGTGGTGAGTGTCATACTGTGGAATGCGCAGGGATCCTAGAACTTGGATTGGCTCCTTCTCACCCCAGCACCTGAAAAGGCAACAAACAAAGGCTGACTTCAATCACAGTATCGGAATGACAACTATTTACATTTGTCGTGTATAAAATCAAATGCCATTATGGGAATGACTCACAAAGCTAAGATGAGCATGGTCACGAGTAACACCAGGAGGAAAAACATAGCAATAGACAGGATTGCTGTGATGACCACCATTGCAGCGGATCTTCCAGGAAGGCTGTCATCGATGGCATCAGGATTCTGCGCTGGAAATCCAAACGAGAGAGCCTCATTTAAAGCCTTCAATTCCCCTGCACGGCAGCATGGGAGCGCTAAAGGGGTCATTAGAGGCTCTTACAGGTGTACAGAGAGATGTCATCAGACCACTTTGTCTCAGATAAAACCGCCTTGTTGGCAGGATCAAGAACGAGATACTTAAAACTGAAATAAAAAAGAAAAGATTAATATCCAGCAGGGTCTCCTGGTGGTGGAGGAGGACCGTTACACCAAAGATGTTTAAAAAATGCGTCACATATATTCACATCACAAACACAAAATGAATCAGGGTGTGTGTGTCATACTGTACTTCACAGTGGAGCCATCAGGTAGCACTCCATTGCAGTTAGTAGTGGTACAGCTTCCCTCTGATCCCACTCTGAAATAAGTGCTTCCAGAGTCTCTAGCAAATGCAGATGAACACAGGAAATCTTTCAGGAGTCCCACTTTAGTCAGGAAATAGTTCTTTGAGCCGTTGGCAGTGAATGCAGTGGGATAAGGGGACAGGCTCAAAAGATCAGGGTTTGTTTGATCTGCATCAAAATTGTTGATTGCTGACAAAAAAAGAGTTGTTATGAGATAGATAGGCCTATTTGTAAAATACATAAACTCAGTGCTTCTCTGGGTTCATTTGAAAACTTACAGGACTTCAGTGCAGGCACCAACCAGATCTCACAGTCAGTCTGGTTGCAAGATGAGTTGGTTGGGATTCCAAAGTAGCATTGTGGTGTTGACAATATGACTGTGTCTGTGGTGATCTTCCCTACATAGTTTAGGGGAGTGACGTTGGGGGCATGTTCAACTGTCTCACCTGTAAAATATTGATGATTTAAAGAAATGAACGAGAAGTGTGAGTAAACAGTATTATTTTTATGTTTCAACCAAATCATGAAAGAAAAGCCCTTAGCTTATAAGGTGGAGAGCTAACTGTGACATACAGTATGTAGGCCTATCTTAAAAGACAGAAATGCTCATTTCATTTTACATACAGTACAACATAAGATTCATATCAGCATATTGTGCTTGGGAATCACAATTGCACAATTAAAATCTCCTGTTCTCCTACCACAATGTATCAAAGGGAGTCATGCTGAAAGAATTTGTCAGCATCCATTCATGAGGGAAATGGTGCAGAGCTGTGTGTATGTTAATGGTTCATCTTCTTGTAAAATTCTTGTCTTTGTAAATAATTTCATAAATCATAAAGAGATCTCTTGATCCTGCTCCTGAGCTGCTGCTTTGCAGCTTGTCCAGCCACATCTGGGTGGGGACAGGTGCACAGTGTTGCATGCCCTGTCTTGTCCCTCACTCTCAACGTTTCATCATGTCATCTAAAAATCAGTTTCACATGTGTTTAATAAACAATTGTATGCGCTATTTATAATTTTTATTTGTAAAAAGAGATTGATTACTTAAGAATGATAAAGTCCACTAATTAACACCTTGTATCCAGAGCTGCATAATTTTCAAGTAAAATTTCTCTTTTCTTGCATAGGTTATAGTATATAGATTTCTAGACAAATCACTGTCACAAAAAACACTTACTTTTTCCCGGTCCAAGGAATGTTATTAGGAAGGCTGCCACTATGTAACTGATCTTCATGTTATTTGCAAAGTACAGCCAATCTTTCGATACCAAACTGTTTTACAAGTCTCAGCTCTAGCTAAAGTGATCAAACCAGTCTACTGCACAGTGGGTATAAGATCCCAGCCCATCCCATCAAAACGACATGCACATTGTCAGGGTAGGGTGGGAAGTATGATCTAAAGGCGTGTATCTGAACCTGTTATGTGGGAACCATTGTAGATATCCTAATCCTATGTAGGATGGTGTATAGGATACTGTGAACTTTTGTGTCAAAGATCTGCTGGCCCTTCCAAAAAGGGAGAGAAATAGATCAAATAGATAGAGCTGAATGGCCACAACACTTTTTACTGTTCTCTATTCTATGACGCCTGAGAGACTGCATTTCATGCCAATGGCATTACAGACAGGAAATTGAATAACATCATCTCTATTTGCATTGAAAAGCTATGAGTACGTCCATCAAATAGGACATGGTAAAGCAGCTTTTACATGAGGATGGCTAAAGAGAAAGCCCTCAGTCTTTTAAGCAGATCATGTACAATACATCATCCTTTTTTATTTCTTCTGTAGAGACACCGCCTTTAAAATATGGCATTACTATTTTCATCCTCTCCACAGAACAAAACATACTCCAATAGTTTGATTATTGATGCTACAGGTGTAACTTACGCAATGTCTGTGTTTTTCGATAAAATAGGCTATGCCTTAGATATGAGCAAGTGACAAAACAAAACAAGCCAAGACATGCAGGTTAGATGAACAACTGGTTCCTTGTTTTCAACTCTGGGAATGTGTGACAATGTCACAGCCCTAATTATTTTGAAATACTGAAAATACATTTTTGTACTAGAGTATGCCTCAGAAGACAGATTCTAGTTTATAATTTTTCCAGGCTCATTTACCATTTAAGCCTTGTATAAGGATTTCTGACAACCCACTGCCTTTGTTTTTGTAATCAGTGTTGGGAAGTAACGGAATACATGTATTCTGGATTATGTATATAAAATACAAAATATGAGTAACTGTACTTAAATAGTTACAATTTCAATGGGTGGTATTCGGAATACAGTTACATTGATACATTTAAAGGATTACATTTTAAATCATTATAACATGTAGGTAAAATCAAACTCAAATATTTTCTTTAACCACACCATGTAACCGTACTGCTCAGCTTTCTCTTTCCCTCTCTGTTTATATTGATAGCCTAAATGAAAAACCTCTCATGGAATGTAGAATGTAAAATTAGTTTTCGTATAGATTCTAGGCAAATAGGGCCTATATTGAGCCAGCATGTTTTAGGCTAGTATAGGTTCATGTTATTTAAGAGTGTTCTGCAAAAAGGCATGTTAACTCCCCTTGTGCTATTGAATTTCATTTAAAAAAATCTGTGTATACTTTGTTTGGGATTTGGTAGCCTTTTAGCCTATTTGCAGACAAAACATCTCTGTTGTAGGTTCTTTGACACAAGGACATTAACAGTGTTTCATAGCAAACAGGCTTATACTGTATATCAAACCATCCTCACTATAAATCAGGTTGTAGGTTGTTGATACTATGGGTCTCGACTTCACCCAACTTCACATGACTGCATGATTCATCCACTGCAAACAAATATAATACAATGCTGATGTAATCCAAAATATGTTACTCACTTTAAGTAATCTATCAGAATATGTTACAAAATACATTTTGTATTCTGTAGTGGAATACATTTTAAAAGTAACCTTCCTAACACTGTTTGTAATATTCTCTACAAAAAATGACAGCAAGTGCAATGTCAAGCTCCATTAAGGTCTTCTGGAACAGGTAAGGAGTCATTGGAAGTCAGGAGTCATCTGTCAGACACAAAGCGTCATTCAATCATTGCGCTAAACGAACACAAGCCTGGCGTGCTGCACGGCCTGAGTGACGTTTGTTTTCAGCATCCTCTGCTCTGATTCTGGCACTAGCGTTAGCTGTGTCAGATTGCATGCTCTCTCAAATGATTATTACTTCACAATCTGGCTGGCTCACATAATGGAAAGGGGAAAAGGGCATTTGGAGGCTTAAATCCCACGAAAAGTAAACAGATCCGGAAGAAAGTTGTTTTTAAATTTTACATTTGGTACAACCTTTACAAGAATGACATCATCCATTAAGCCTCTAAACGACGGGAGGCTTAATACCCTACTGCTCCGTAACAGCAAAATAGGATTGCAGCACAATGCCTAATATAGCAGAACATTCAGGACATTCATGTCGTAACAGACATGTAAGTAGTGGAAATATGAGTGCAGATTCCTCCTATTGCTATGCAGTCTTGTTCTACAGGAAGTCTGCAGTGCATTCTGTATGGAATTTTAACTATGTATGTTAAACATACAAACATGCTCCTCCTGCAAAGAAGACAATGAGCTAAATTTAACCTTGTGAAAATATTAACGGAAAGTTAATCAACAGTTTATGTCTTTACATTTTATTAAAAAATATGTACACACAATCACTATAAAAATACAAATCAAAATGAGAGTTTTCTGTATGCAAGTAACACCTAGACAATATTTCATTCACTCATCCTCACCATCAACAGATCTGTAATCCCCCCTAATTAAAGAAGAGTAGTTTTTCTTTTAAACCCACAGCAGGCTAACATTAATTTCCGTTCTGACAAAGTATCAAAGCTGAGACAATGCACCATTCTACACCTCCAACAATCAAGCAGATCTTTCATTTAACAACACAACCAGCCTCCATAACCAAAGGTACAAAAAAGGTAATTGTGGTCCTGCGTGGGTAGATCGTGTTGGGGATGTCGCTTACGAACATGGGGCAAGGGTCGTCTGGTGGGGGCCGTCGGGTGGTCTGGTCTGGACCAATCACCTCTTCCCCATGACAAAGCTTGGAACTTCGGCATCATCCTCAGCCCCCTCCACTTCCTTTTCATTATCATTGGAGGATTCACTCTCGGAGTCTGTGAATCAAAACACACCAGCATGAGCACTCAGAGTGACCTTTACAGAACCAGACAGCTATATAAAAGTCTATGGTGAAATTGTATAGATCAGGCAAAACTGTAACTTAAATGCAAGGAGTAGTCTTTATGCAAATGAGGACACCTACGAGATAACAAAACATTTCTCTTATATGGTTCGCTACAGTCAATATGTGGTTCAACAAAGTGGTCTTTCACTAGAAATGTTTAACAGCATTTGCCTGCATAATATACCTATTTGAAGTAACAGGGGAAAGGCAGCTGCTCTCACTCTCACCCTGCACACTTAATATTATTTACTTTCAAGAGTATCAAGTCTCTTACCTTCAGTTTTATTGCTCTCTTGTTTGGCTTTCTTTGCCATCAGTTTCTTCTGTTTAAGCTTTTCCCTACAAAACAAAAAAAATATATGTTTTGTCTATTTTAAGGATTTTTATTCAAATGCACAAACATACCATTTAGCCTACACAGTGCAGTTATTCAGCATAATACTGTTTACAGTACTAAACAGCACACTCTAGTGGCTGAAAAACATTTCAACGCATCCAAAGACACCCATGTGCTCATCGAGCAGATGCTTTTAGTCAAAGCGACTTAGAAAATGAGGAATAACATTCAACCTAAATTGCAAAGGAGACCTTATATAACAATTAATACTGCTTTACAAACACCAAGAGACTACAGGAGGAATGCAGATGTTTTAAGTAGTCAAGGTGTGGTTGAAAGAGATAGCGGTAGAGAGGAGGTAGAAGGATGTGGAAGAAAAGAAGTGCATGTGAAGTGCACGTTAGGCGTGTTGGGATGTGAGAGGAGAGGAGAGGAGGTCCTCTATGAAGAGTTGGGTCTTCAAGAGCTCCTTAAAGATAAAGAGGAATGCCACTGCTCTGGTAGCACTTGGTGGATTATTCCACTATCGAGGAGCTGCAAATGAAGTCTGGATTGTTGTGTGTAGGGGTGACAGTGCCAGACAATGATCCATGGAGGAACGTAGCGGTCAAGGAGTAACATAAGCCTTTATGAGAGCATGTCAGTTGGAGCAGATCTAGCTGACTTTGTAGGCAAACATTAGTGACTTGAAATTGATGCTAAGATGGCCTTTTTGGTTGAAAACCAGACTCACCACCGCGTTCTGGATAATCTGTAGCAGTTACAAGGCATAAGCCGGGAGGGCGCAACATGAGAGATAACCATGGTCTATATCAAAAGCTCGATGGCGTGTTTGGTTAGGTGCAACCTGGTTTTTCTTTAAACGGAATAGCGTAAAGCGGCACGATCGGGCGACAGAAGCGAAATGTTGTGATGTATAGTATGTTTGGCTGAGAAGCCCAGCAGTTTGGTTTTCGAGAGGTTAAGTTGGAGGTGTTGATGATCCTTCATCCATGCGAATATGTCAGAGAGACATTCCGAGATCCATGTCAAGACCATGGACTCATCGGGAGGCGGGAATGACAGACAGAGTTGGGCATCATCTGTATAGCAGTGAGAAGCTATGCAAGTGGGCCCAGCAAGGTGGTGTACATGGCAAAGGGAAGGGGCCCCAGTACCAAACCCTGAGGCACCCCTGCGTCGAGGCAGTGAGATGCGGATGTTTGATACCAACAAGTTGCTGATAATTTAGTGTAACCAGGTAAAAAACAAACTCCTTTCATACCTTTTCTTACGACGCTTGGCTGTTCTTTCCTCAGCAGCTTGCTGGTTTTCCTTTATTTTGTCCTGATAGTCCTCATCCAGTTTTTGCTATAAAATCCATAATTTATATTAGAGAGATAAAATGTCCTTTCAATCGCCTTATTGCAATGTTACAGTGAGAATGTTGTTTACTGACATACAGATCAGATATTACAGCATGTTTAATGTTAAAAAAAAAAAGCAAAATCTTGAGAGAAAGAAACACAGTGTTAAAGAGCTTACATGTTCAGACATTCGGTCCAGGTGATCCTGTCGCTGGTATTCTCGTCGGCGCAAATGTCTGTACACATGAAACTCTCCACTGCCAGCACCAGCACTGGAGCCTAGAAAAAAAAAAAAAACAGATGGGATATCTATCAACAGATGACAATTGACTGCATGTCTTACCCCTCTCTATTGTAATGTATTTATGTATTACAACACCACTTTCACTGTCATTGCCTGTGTTCTGTTCAATTTGTTTTTTAGCTGTGTTATTTATTGATATTGTTTTACTCGAAACGCACTTTATCAGATGTAGAAACCCAATTTCGCTGCACAGTTGACTGTACATTAAATGACAATAAAGGCCAACTACCTATCTATTCTGCATAAACTATTCTGCATAAACATTCATAGATGTCCATCTCTTTCTACTCGTAATATTACTGCTATACTACATTGTATATTGAAAGTAAAAATATATACATATTACTGGACTGCCATGGCGTTTCTGCTACTAAAAACTGTTCCAATAGAGACACAGATATATCTGAACTGAGGAACAATTTGTATTGTTTTGGTAGCTCTAACGTTAACAAAGCATCACGCCAGATGGGATACGAAATAAGGTCTGTGTTCTTTGCTTTTCGTGTAACATTGACGCTACACAACACAACACAACACAACACAACACAACACAACATAGGGTGTTGAACTGCTTAAAGACTTATTGGACTGCTTATTCATCTAACATCACATTATCCCAGCTAAGCAATGACCTGGATAACCAATGAATCAAGTAATGTTAGGGCAAATGGTGACGTTATATCCAACAGGTTCGGATTGTTCTATGGGCCACCAGTTAGTCAGTGTTGCGCTTAACGTTACCCATCACATCCCGAACAAACTCTGGAGGAGCACGAGGATTCCAATCTTTTGGCCTCTCTGGAATAGGTGCAGGTTTGTCCTTAAACAAAAAGAAGAAAGGAAAGAAACAAAGCAGGGGTTATTATTATGACTGGGGAGGTGAGTTAACGCAAGTTGCTAACGTTAGTTATGCTAACGCGTTCAATGAAAAAACAATTCTCTAGGTCACGATCAAAACATAACATCTTACAGGATTGCGCATCAGTCTTTCCAATTTCAATCGTTGCTCCTCTGCAGGAGTTTTAGCAATTATTAGCGGCTGGGATTCCTTTCCCGGTTTCCCTGGTTTGCCAGCTTTACCGTTCGCAGCCATGTTTGCGTTTCTGCTTCTCCGATTCGAGTAACGTTAGATTAGCCAACGTTCAGAGCTACAGCGCCCTCTATCATATGGATGATAAAGTACAAAGGATGGCTTTACACTACTTCCAGCCAGGGCTACTTGGAGAAGAGTGCTATTGCACGTGAAAGAGTAGCCTAATCTAATAAGTGGACAATTAAAGTCTGTGAAGTAGTGTCACTGTGAACAAGACTCTAATCTACAAACTGGTGAAATTGAAATTTGTTAGTTTGCCAAAGCCTGTGTGTGGCACACTCCCTGCAAGGTCTTTAATGATTGAAATGTGTTGTAGCTACTGGTTTTTGTTGCACTGAGAAGACTAAAGGATACACACCTTGACCCTTTGTAAAAAAAAATAATATAGCAACTACTAAGGTGTAGGTGCCTATTTGTGTAGGCTACTGTAGACTACTAGGTGTTTGCAAATTGACTAAGGAAGTCAGAAAGTGCAATAGGTTTTTAATGATATTGATGTTTTAATTATTTTAATGATGAATTGATGATGATAACAAAAAATCTACTACTCTCCTCCTCCAGCACCTTTTGTCTGTAGGCCTTGATCCTTTCATCCTTTCTTCTCCTGTTGTCTTATTTCCTGTTGTCGTTTGTTGGCCTCTGTGTAGACTACTTTAAACGCCTCCGCCTGTTCTTATTTCTCAGCCTCTGTGTCGAATACTTTTTCCGCCTCCACCTGGCTGCAGCTGGTGACCAACTTCCTGTTTTCCTGCCTCAGCCAAAGATTTTTTTATTATTTTTTTTTTATGAATGTCTTTTCCCCCGGTTTATTTCTGACCAAGTTAAAAACAAACATGACAACGTGTTGGGCATTGGAGCAGAATGGAGGTCATTACTTTTGTATGTGGGTACTGACAGCAGGTGACTGGTTTTAAGAATCACGTGGTCATTAACTCTCTAAGATCACATAAACGGATGTTTTTAGCAATATGCCACACAATAGAAATAGTGTAAAACATTAGACAGTGATGTAGTACATAAAAAATGCGTTGGTCTCGAGGACTCGGTCTGAAATTACGAGTCCTTCTCGATTTCTGCTTTCTCGGACTCGACTCAGACTTGTTCCTTCAAAGACTCGGTCTTGACTCGGTCTCGGACCACAGTGGGAGGAGAAGGACTCGTAATTTCAGACCGAGTCCTCGAGACCAACGCATTTTTTATGTTCATATCAAAAAAATGTTTATGTTCATATCAAAAAATCTAAATGAAATTTCACGGCGGCCGTCTTTGCCCCTTGTTGGCCTTGGTGCCCCCTTCTTTCAATATTCTGCTTTGCGTCCGTTTAATAGCGATTTTTATTTAGCCTATAGCCTGTCAAAATAATCTTAGCATCACAGCGCAAACTAATTCAGTTTTACACAGTGGAGAAAATGACAGCGCATAGCAAGACAGAAAGTGCGTCCAAATTCACCCATTCTTCTCAGTTGAAATACTCGCAATCGCTAAGCCTACTCATCACACAGGCAGATGTATCACATCACATGAAATAACTTTTTCTCAGCTTTTAAACAATGTTAGCCGCTAATTGCTGTGGTGAACGGTTCGCGTTCGCGAACGGTTCGCGACAAACCATATATCAGAATAAACAGCAGACCTTACCGAACACAAAGGTGTAAAGCAGTCCCCTGTACAGTAAGCCGTTCCAGAGTATTCCGGTTAAATTAAAAATGTAATCTGCAGCAAGGTCTACATTCATGTCTCCAACTTTGGTCTTTAGGTTTCAAAATGTGTTTAAATCATTCTTCATGATTTCATAACAGGCCAAATACAAAATAAATGTTACAAATATTGCCTAGATATAGGTAAATATTAAAATCAGAGGATATACAGCTGAGTAAGAGTTTGTGAAAGGAGTCTTAATGATCAAAAAATGCTAAGCATGCATCAAGGTTGCATCAGTTTCTTAAAGCTGAGCTGTGCTTAAATTGTTCAATACATGATTCCATAACAGGCCAAATATAAAATAAATATAAATATTAAATATAGCCTAGACATCTAAATATTAGATGATCAGATGATTTTCTATGTAATATGTCATGTTTCATGTTTTTGTAATGTTTCATACAGTGATTCAGGTCTACTGCTGTGAATAGGCTAAATACAACTTTGATTATTTTTATAGCCTACTACTGTATAGTTAACTTTGGCCTTGGTGCCCTGACATGTGGCCTTTGTGCCCCCCACCAAATATGCCCAACTGAAGGCCAAGTGGCCTTGCCCCTAAAATGGTGAAATTCCAAGCCTGGGCCTAACTGTTGATTATTAATTGGGATGATATTAAATCATATGAAAACTGACATGTTTTTATGGTCTTGGTCTCGACTCGGTCTCGACTCCTAAAGGACTCGGTCTCGACTCGGACTTGCTTCCTCAAAGACTCGGTCTTGACTCGGACTCGACTGTATCTGAAAACCAACGGACTCGGTCTCGACTCGGTCTCGACCCTTCAAAGACTCAGTCTTGACTCGGACTCGGCATAGGCGGTCTCGTCCCCATCACTAACATTAGAACTAGAACTAGAAAATTTCATTTTGTGAATATGTGCTTTGGGTAGTATTAAAAGTAGATTGATAATATAGAATTGGTTGGATTTGGATGTCGGGTATGAAGAGAAGCCAAACAGTACATCTTTAAGAGATAGAGAGGAGAAAGAGAAATCAGAGAGAATATGTTGAGAAATGAAAGCACTGAGGTCTTGCCAAAAGGTACCAGAGTGGGGACAGGACCAGAGTAAATGTTCATTCAGATTCTCAGGAGCCTGTTGACAGAAAGAGCAGTCTGTAGTAATGTCCTTCTTGAATCTTTGCATAAAAGTCTTACATAGGTAAATTCGATGGATTATTTTAAAAGACACTTCTTTAATTTTATTCGTAATCAAATATTTAGAAGATAAACACCATACTTTCTCCCATTCTAGGTCAGCCAAAGATGGTTGATTACGAAGATACTTCATGAGAGGCCATTTCCTGTCCCTGGAAATTTATGCAAATAGGGTAGCAGTACACGCCCCCGCACATTTATGCAGTGATCGGGCTCTCTTTTAACATTGAGGTCTATGGCAGAATCCAAGAATTTCCCAGAATTTGTCCAAGCCTTATTTTTCTGAGCAATGGATGCACATTTCGGACACGGTATCATGATCTCCAAACCCTCCTCCCTATTTCAGTAGAATGTCGTGATAGTATGACCCTCCAGTCGAGAGAAAATCAACATTAATGAAGGTGTACACCAAGTTTATTTTGTACTCCGGCTTGTATGGCGTGGAACCGAGGCGTCAGTGACACGCCCCTGTGCAGGCGGGAACTGAACCAGAGCCCGTCTCTGACTGAACTCCACTTTGCCCTCATAGACATGAACTAGGACGACCCATCTTGCTACGCATTCATTATCTTTGCCTCAGCCTGTGTTTTCTCCACCGCTGCTGTTTCTCTCGCCTCATGGCCCGCCTATATCAGATACACCGATGTGATTGGTTCCTCACAATGCAAGGGGTAAAAGTAACGTGCATCATTACTCATTGCCAGAATTGTGCTTTTGCGAGAACTCTGGATTTCCAGGGTATCTAAAGACACGGCTTACTGCAGTTTTTAATAATGCAGTACAATGCACTTTCTTATTCACCTAGTCCTAATACAACACACACAAAAACAAGATATTATAATAACATTTTTAATAATGCCAATAATTGTGAATAAATGTGTAGTGAGATGATGGAAATATGGAAATGCAATGAAATACCAAGTATGTGTTAATGTGTAAGATGCAATATGTGTCATTTATGTGTAAAAAATTATGGGTTTTTTTTTTTGCAAATGTAACAGATATGAAAATCCAAATAAAATAATGGGTAAATGTGTAAAGTGCAATATCGATTATGTGTAAATTGTGACGGTTGAAAATGTAACAGCGATGATGTTACATGTTTGTAATGATGATGTTATGTTGTAGTGAGATGACAGTAAATGCAATAAAATAATTATGTGTGAATGTGTAAAATGCAATGTCAATGTGTACATTTTGATGGTTTAAAATGTAATAGCGATGATGTTATAGGTTTGTTGATTGAGACTCCTCTGTCTGTTCTTTATAGCTGTCTGAAGGTCTCAAGGTCACTGATGTAGTCTGTTAAAATAACCATAAAAACACTGTTATGTAGGCTGATTAAAGAGTAATAGATATATATTCTATTGAATGTCAGTGTTTTCACTTAAAACATTTCATTACCACAGATGTTGACATGCCTCTTCTGGCTGTGTCTTTATAGTTGCATGAATTTCTCACCAACTCCGCGGACTTTCTCCGAAAGCCAGCCCACCAGCTTGCTCCCCTTACTCTGACTCTTCTTTAAGGCCTCTGCCGCAGCCTCCTCCTTCTTTGCCTTTGCAGCGGCCGGGCTACTAGCAACTGCCTGCCCCTCTTCAATGACGTTCAGAATTCTCTTTTTCTCAAATTCTACCCAGCCCTGCAGGCGTCTCTCCAGCTCCTCCTCCTTCGCTTTCCTTTCTGTTTCCTTCCTCTCAATCTCCAGCTGCCTTTCGCGCTCTCTCTCTCTCTCCAGCTCTGCCTGGCTCTCCTCCTCCCTCTCTTGCTCCAGCTGGGCCTGCCTCTCCTGCTCCTCCTGCTGCCTCTCTTCTTCGTGCCTCTGCTTTAGCTCCAGCATCTGCCTCTGTGCCTCCTCGTCTTGGGCCTTCTCCCTGAGCTTCCTCTCATCTGCCTCCTTTGTCTCCTCCCACTTGAGCTCCAGCTCCAGCATTCTCTCGTCCTCATTCTGGATCTCCAGCTTGCTCTGTAGCTTGCGCCAGCCCTCAGGGTCCTTGGCCCACCTCATCTCCTCCTCTTCCTTTTGTCGCTGGAGCTCCTTCTCCATCGCCCTCTGGCGGTCCTCCTCCATGTGTTTCTCCTTCAGCTCCTGCTTGTGTTTTCTCTCCTCCACCCTCTTCTTCTCTCTGTAGACCTCGATCTTCTCGTCCTCTATTCTCCTCAGCTCTTTGATTTGTTCTTCTGTGTTCTTAGCCTCTGCGCAGATGACCTTTGCCTCCCTTGCCCACTTCAACTCCAGGTGCTGTATTCTTTCCTTCTCACGCTGGATCTCCATCTCACGCTGATGCTTGCGCCAAC
This sequence comes from Alosa sapidissima, assembly GCF_018492685.1. NCBI lineage: Eukaryota > Metazoa > Chordata > Actinopteri > Clupeiformes > Clupeidae > Alosa > Alosa sapidissima. Next base: position 35,785,533 of record NC_055961.1, on the reverse strand, counting down.
CCTCGGGGTCCTTCGCCCACCTCTTCGCCTCCTCGTCCTTCTGTCGCTGGAGCTCCTGCTGTTGCTGACGCTCCTTGAGTTTCTCCTCGCGTTCCTGCTTGCGTTTTCTCTCCTCCTCCAGCACCTTCTGTCTGTAGGCCTCCACCCTCTCATCCTCTCTTCTCCTCCTCTCTCTTATTTCCTGTTGTCGTTTCTCAGCCTCCGTGTAGACTACTTTAACCTCCTTTGACTGTTCTTGTTTCTCCATCTTTGGTTGCAGCAGGTGACCAACTTCCTGTTTTCCTGCCTCGGCCTGTGTTTTCTCTACCGCTGGCTGTTTCTCGGGTTGATGTAGTTCCTGGTGTTCTTCAGCCTCTGTGGCATTCTGCTCTTGGCACACTGCCTGGCTCCCTACATCACCCATCCCAGTACTAGCAGGTTCACTCTTGAGCTCTCCTTTCTTCTGTTTTAGTTTATTCTCTGCTTCATCTTTCTCTTCGGCTTCAGCTTTCTCCCACTCTTTCTTTTCATTTACCATTGCTCTTTCCCTGGCCTCTCTCTCCCTTTCTTTCTCCATCTCCTGGACTTTCTGTTTCCATTCTTCTTCATATCGCCTCTCAGCCGCCATCATTTCTTCCTCAAGCCGATGCAGCTCCATCTCTTCCTCTTTGAGTCTTGCCTGCATATCTTCCTGTTTCTTCTCCAGCTCCCTCTCTTTGTCAAGCTTCACTTTCTCCATTTTATTCTGCATGTCTTCGCTCTGCAGTCTTTCCAGCTCTCTCTGTTGTTCTTTAGCCATCATCTTCATCTCCAGCTCTCTCTGTTGTTCTTTAGCCATCATCTTCATCTCCAGCTCTCTCTGCTTTTCATATTTTTCTCTCTCAATCTCTCTCCTCCTTTTCTCTTCCCGTGCTCTCTCCATCTCTTTCTGCTGCATCATCTCCCTCTGCTTCTCTTCGGCAAGGTCTCGCTGATTTTGGAGTTCTTTTTCCATCTTCTCTTGATATTCCAGCAGATCCAACTCTTTCTGTTTTGCAAGTGATTCTTTTTCAATCTCTTTTTTCCTAATGTCTTCCCTCTCTCTCTCTAGTTCCATCTCTCTCTTTTTACACATCTCTCTTTTCTGTGCCTCTGCCTCCTCTTGCTGTTTTTATGCTCTCGCTCCATCTGCAGGATTTTCTCTTGATATTCTTTCTCAAGCTGTTTCTCATTCGCTGCCATTTGTTCTTCAATCATCTTTAGCTTCTCTTCATGCAGTCTTTCTATCTCTCTCTGTTGTTTTTCTGCCAACTCCAACTCTTTTTGCTTTTCATGTTTTTCTCTCTCCATCTTTTTTCTCCTTTTCTCCTCTTGTGCCTTCTCCCGCTCCAACTCTTTCTGTTGCAGCAACTCTCTTTCTTTGGCCTCGGCCATGTTTAGCTCATTTTCAAGCTCTCTTTCCATCTGCTGGGCCTTCTCTTGATGTTGCTCCCTCTCCAACTCTTTCTGTTTTTCTTTTTCTTCTCTCTCCATCTTTCTTCTCCTTTTCTCTTCCTGAGCCCTCTCCCGCTCTATCTCTTTCTGTTGCTGTATCTCTCTCTCCTTGGCTTCAGCCATGTCTTGCTGATTTTTGAGCTTTCTCTCCATCTGCAGGACTTTCTCTTGATATTCTTTCTCATGCTGTTTCAAAGTTTCTGCCATTTGTTCTTCAAGCATCTTTTGCTTCTCTTCATACTGTCTTTCTAGCTCTCTCTGTTGTTTTTCAGCCATCATCTCCATCTCCTTTTGCCTTTCATCTTTTTCTCTCTCCATCTTTCTTCTCCTTTTCTCTTCTCGTGCTCTCTTGCGCTCCATCTCTTTCTGTTGCAGCATCTCTTTCTCCTCTGAGTCAGCCATGTCTTCCTGATTTTTGAGCTCTCTCTCCATCTGTTGGATTTTCTCCTCATATTCCTTCACATGCTGTTTCTCAGTCTCTGTCAGTTTTTCTTCAAGCATCTGTAGCTCCTCTTCATGCTGTCTTTCCAGCTCTCTCTGTTCTTCTTTAGCCATCATCTCCAACTCATTTTGTCTTTCATGTTTTTCTCTCTCAATCTTCTTTCTCCTTTTCTCTTCTCTCGCCCTCTCCCGCTCCATTTTTTTCAGCATCTCTCTCTCCTTGGCCTCAGTCATGTCTTGCTGATTTTTGAGCTCTGTCTCCACCTGCAGGGCTTTCTCCTGGTGTTCTACCATTTCAAAGTCTTTCTGCTTTTCAAGTGCTTCTCTCTCAGTCCCTCTCTTCTCGGTCTCTTCCCTTGCTCTCGCCAGTTCCATCTCTTTCTTTTTAAGCATCTCTCGATGCTGTGTCTGAGCTTCCTCACGCTGTTTTTCAAGCGCTCGCTCCATCTGCAGGATATTCTCTTTGTATTCCTTCTCCCGCTGTTTCTCATGCTCGTTCAGTTCTCTTTGTTTTTCCTCGAAGCTCGACTGCATTTGCCTGAATCGTTCCTCCATCACCTTCTTAGAGTCTCGGTCATGTCCCATCTTCAGTTCTAGGAGTCTCTGGTTTTCCTCCATTTTTTCCTTCATATGTCTCTGAAGTTCTTTCTCCATCTCTCGGAGTTTCTGCTCCATCTCCATTTCCAGCTGTTTTTGTTTGTCCATCTCTCTCCATCTCTCTATCTCCATCCCCTGCATCCGTTTCAGCTCTGTCTTTAGTTCCTCTTCTCCTACCTTTCCATTCCTTTCTTCCACTGAGTGAGTGTGTCTCCTATTGATCTCCGCCTCTAGTTCCAGTTCTTTGATTCTCGTCATCATTCTCTCCATGTCTTTCTGGTGAGCCATTTCTCTTTTTTGCTCTTCCTGCTTTTCAACCTCAATATTTCTTTCCATTTCTTGAATTCTCTTCCTCAAGTGCTCCAACTCTCTCTCCTTCACTATATCCTCTTGCACTTTGGTCCCTCTCTCCATCCCTCTTTGTTGATGTTGCTGTTTTTGGAACTCAGTCTCTCTTTCTAATTCCTGAATTCTCTTTCGCAATTGCTCCATCTCTCGGCCCTTTTCTGTTTCCTCAGTGTTTCTGCGGCGGATCAGCTGGTGTTCCTGTGCTCGGAGCTCTCTCTCTCTGCTACAGCGCAGCTGGTCTTCTTGCGCCTGCATCTCCCTCTCTCTTCTCCAGCGCATCATCTGCTCTTCCTGCGCCCTCTTCTCCCTCTCTCTCTCCCGGCTCTTCAGCAGGTCATCCACCCTCTTCCATTGTCTCCGCCTCTCTATCTCCCTCAGGTTCGGCAGCTCCAGAGGTTGCACAGGCACAGGCTCCGGCACCGGCGCTGGGTCCAGTCCACGGTCTTTCAGGTCCTCTTTGAGTGATTCCTTGAACTCCTGTTCCCACTGCTGCTCCCGCTTCTTCTTCTCCCTCTCTCTGTTCCGGCACTTCGGCAGCTCCTCCACCTCCTTGCATCCGCTCCGCCTCTCTTGCTCCCTCAGGTGTGGCAGCTCGAGTGGCTGAGCCGGCTCAGGCACAGGCACCGGCACTCGGTCCAGTCCGCAGGCGATCAGGTCCTCTCTGAGTGACTCCAAGAGCTTCTCTCTGAACTCCTGCTCCCACTGCTCCTGCTGCTCCTGCCTCCTCTTCTCCCTGAGTCTCTTCTTCTTCCGCAGCCTGGCCTGCTTCTGCCTCTGGGCCTCCATCTGCTGCTCCAGCTGGGCAGCCTCCCTCGCCTCCCTCAGCCTCACCTCCTCCATCCACCGCTGCTCCCTGGCGCGCCGCCGCCGCCGCCGCCTCCGTCCGAGGCACAGGCAATTCTGGAGCATTGCCCAGCAGCCAGTGGAGCGCTCCTCGCGCAACAGGTTAGGCCGGCCGAGTGCGATGTCCGAGAGGTCGCCGATCATCACCGGCTCCCTGCTCTCCTCGGGCCATTCGTCCTGCGGCTCCCAGACCTGGTATCGCCTCGGATTAGTCATCTCCCTCTTCCCACCTGGAGGCATAAAGCAACTCATGTAGTGCCCACACAGAACAGGCCATTTTTGAAGGCTCTATAATTCTATACATAATAGAGAGTAGGAATATCAGAGCATTTCCTTTTCAAAGGTTAGACTTCACAGTCCTGGATTTGGTTATGGTGGTTATGGTTAAAGGATTTGGCAGGCGATTTGTCCAAAGCAACATACAAATACAAAACAATATAATGCTTAAATTTAACAGGGAACGATTTAAAATGTTGGTCAGACTACATTAAGGAGAATCAACAGCCTAATGAAAATGGATTTATAGCCTTTTATAGAGATGTATAGAAATAGGCTATGATAAAGACAATTAGACTAACATATTAGAATTACTATTATTATTATTATTGTTATATTTGACATTTCATACCCCCCCCCTACACACACTGACACACCATTACACCATACCTCCCAGACACACACACCATACCCACACCACACACCAACAACCCCCCCCCCCCCCCCCCCATTTCATCATCCCTTCCACTCAAACACGCAACATACCCCCTTCCCACACACACACACACAGGTATACCCCCCTCCCACATACCAACACCCCCCACCCTCCACACATACCATTTCATCATCCCCCCTCCCAAACACATGACAAGTACATGTCAGCTTGAACATGAACAATTCGAAACTGTTTAAATATGTTCATAGCCCCCTAATTTGGATATAGCCATACCTTTAGGTTAGCTTAGTCTAATGATACAAAATATAGTGGCCTAATAATTTACCTGATAGGAGATATTTGAAATAAGGCTTGAAATTATTCGCTGATGTACTAACAAGTGCTGTCTCTTGTCAGAAATATAAGTGAATGTGCGAAAATTTGTTTTCACATTTTCTTCAGAACTTTGATGAGCTCTGACGTAGCCTCGCGGAATCCTTATTATGACATAATAAACGTTGGCAGGTAAGTACGGCCAGAGCTCTGAGTAGGCTACGCATACGCCGACAAGGGGGGGCATTAAGCTAGGTTTTTCAAGATTTAGGGCGTCCCAGAGCCGTAAAGAGCTCTCTATCTGAGGCGACCTAATAGTCCATTTTCAACTACATGTTTCAGTTGATAGACTACGTGTTCGCTTGTTAGGCCTACCGACTGGATATAGGATAATAGGCCAATAAAACGGTCAAGTCCGTTGATCGATGAATTGTGCACTCGTTTTACTAAATTATGCTCTCATTTTACTAGATGTAGTAGCCTAAATGAAGCAGGCTATATTGTGTGCTCATTTTAGTAAATAGTGCGCCATTTGGCTAAATTGTAAAATGGGGGCACAATTTATTCAAATAATGCGCTATTTAGTAAAATGAGCACACATGTTCTTAGTATAGCCTAGCCTACATCGTGCACACACACACACTTATGTCTTGCACAAGAGGTGGTTGATAGTTCAGTGTTAGTTAGAAATATCAGTCCATCAGGTTATTATACAGCCTAGGCCAATCTGACCACGTCTGGTAGCCTACAATAAGTAATAACTGATCTACAATAAGTAATAACTGATTGTCTTAAACAAAGAATTGTTTAAAGAATATAGCTGAGCTACTGTAGCCTACAAAAGAGTTTCTCAAACTTTTTCAGACCAAGGACCACTTAACCAATAATAATTTTTTAAAAAACCTCACTGACCACCTAGCTAAAAAACAAACAAACAGTTGATCTACTTCAACAGTATATTAGGCCTATAGGTATACTCACTGATACCTTGCTTATTGTCTTTGCACCTTGCTTATTGTGTCAGAGGATTCATAAATTGGCGTAGCTTACATAGGCAGTGTTGCAGAACTGTTTGGATTTACACACAAGTTGGTTCAATATTGCAAACAACTCATGTATATTGTTTTTTTTTTACCACATCTGCTCGCAGATCACTTGGTATAGCTTGCAGACCACCAGTGGTCCCCAGACCACACTTTGAGAAACACTGGCGCATGCTCGTGTATTAATAAAGGAAGGTTAAAATAAATGTATCCATGTTTGGGTGATTTAGGGAAGGGAAGAATTTTGCCCTATTTAAAAGTAGAAAAAATATCAATCCATCACAGTAGGCTATCATAGGCCTACAGCAGGCCAGTCTGACCATGTCTGGTAGCTTACACACAGCAATAACAAACAAAGTGTTTTTTACACATACAAATATATCACTAGATGTTGTAGCCTTCTGCATCTGGGAGAGGGGTTCATTTACTATCTTGATTATTTATTCAAGGCAGAGACAGTGAGGCAGATGTAGAGTCTACTACTGCAACCCTTTAAGGCACATACTGTATGCTCCAATGAGACATCCCCATGTGATGGGTTTGTGTGTATGTATGGATGCATGCATACATTACATGCATGAGCACAGCAGACTCAGATCACAATAGTGTAATGTGTCGTTAATGCTGTGTCTACCCCAGTTCTTTGACATATAGCCTATTATGCCCTGGGTTGGGCACAACCACTGACATACCACAGTTACTGTGATTTATGATATATGCTGTGATGTATGCTGAAACCAAAGAAAGAAAGATAAAAGCTACTTAACCGTATCATTTGTGAGCCAGTATTTCTGATTCCCGTGGAGATGCACGAGATGCAAAAAATAAAAAGTGATTACACAGCAAAGGGGTTTGCATGCAGCAGTGGTTTATTTAAGATTAAGGCTTTAGCCTGTGAGGTTGTGGTTGTTTGGCCTCTAGTGAAGCTCATTCAGTGGGTTGTGGAGAGATGTGCCTTTTGGGCGAATCCTTAAGCTGACACAGGAATTCCCAACAATAGGTGCACGTATGTGTGTGTGTGGATGCTCACACTGGTGTGTAGGTCTATATCACTAGCATGCCCTAGGAAAGCGCACATTAACGACAAAAGGGGAACGGCTTTTCTGGATGAAACCTGTCCAAGCCTGTTCGCGGTGCTCGCAGGCTGTTCATTAACGCCGGAGTAATCCGCAGTGGCAGCATTCACAACCCCTTTTCTTCTGCTCGAGCTCACTCCTCCATGCTGACCGTGTTCGAAAACAAACGCGGCCTCACGCGGCGCCCGCCGCCTCCTCGTCCTCGCTACATCCACTGGGCTCCCTCGTCCCCACCGCACCATGATGGGGAAACCTGGACGGCCCCCGTGCGTGATCCTGTCAACTCGATCTGCACCTCACCTTGAAAAGCAGACAACACACACACACACACACACACACACACACACACAAACACACAAACACACACACACACACTCACACTCACACACACACACACACACACACACACACACAGAAACACACACACATTGAGGGGTGTGATCTTATGTAACAAACCCCATATATGTGTGTGTCGTTACACACATGTGAATGAGGTCTCAGTGAGATGAATTTGAGCATATCAGAGACAAGGCTGCAAAGCACATGAGGCCCCCTGACTGTGTGAATTTGGAGATGTGCAACAAAGGCCCTATCACTGGGGTGCGGGAGATTATGTAAATTTGATTGGCTTGGTGGTTTGAGACAGAACTACAGAAGAGATGGGAAGAGGGAGAGGGGAGTGAACCATGCTATCCTTACAAACCAATTTGTCTGAAGATCAAAGGCTTAAATAGTCTAGACGGAATTTCATCTACGTCCACACAGCCAACTTCATATTCATCTGAATCCCTCTAAATTCTGACTGCCATTTTAGTGACAAACACAACACAAATGTTAACTCCCCCATACACTGAGAGACGCATTGCTGGGGAGATCGAGATGTGTCTGGTCCGAACACCTTTGTGACAGCATTATATCTATATCTCCAAGGTGCTTTAATCTCTACCAAAGAGAAATCAAGTTTCCCACAATAAATCAAATGTCTTTGAACTCCGAAATGAGGCTCATGCTTGAAGGCTCAAAGGAGCAGGATTAGAGTTGGAATTAAGCATCTGCTTCAAGAGGGCTGAAGGTCAGCTCCCACAGTCAGCAGCAAGTGTGTAACAGCATTGACTTTTCCAGTCTCCAGAATGGTAATCATTTGACATACGTGCCGTGACCCTGGGGAATGAAAGAGCCTGATCAGAATTTCAATGAGATAGGAGAGCTTAAACTGATGTTTATCTTTTTACATGTGGTTTTATTTTGCCACTATATTGCAGCTAATGCAAATGTATGATGTTGTGTTGTGTAAGTTATATTGTATAGCTTTGAAAAATTGAGGTTGATAAAGGGTCAAGCTAAGAAAGAGTTTCTTGGTCATGATGTGGAATCGGTAGTCAATATTAACAATGCAGTATTTGCTTTCTGACATGAAATTGTATGGCTATTACTGTAATCCATACCAAGGGTTCAGGACTGCGATCTGAGATATTTAAATAATGTGCAGGCAGAGATTTGATTTAAACATTCTTAGAGTACCAGAGTGGCTACATGCATCGTCTACCTGTTTGCCACAGACACAAGGAGCACCTGCTGGAGTTTCAGCATTTGTGTATTTGGCGGTCAGCCACACACCAATAGATGTAGAGTGAGATATGCCAGACCGAAAAGTGTCTGGTAGTCTCCAAATTTTAGTCTCATAAAATCAGACCTACAGTATACAAGCTGGATGTAAATACAGTCATAGTGAATGCCTTTATGGTTAGGGATGATGACACAGAGCTTGAAGTACACTGGGAAAGCCCCCAGGTGGTGTGTGTGCACTGTCACATTCCCCCACAACACACAAATCCATTTTTAATGTAGTCGGGTCATTTGTAGTTCACTACCCAGAAAGCCACAGAGATTGGCATTTCCCTGACTGGGGCACTCCTAGCAAGTCGTTTTCAACTGACAGTCAGTTTGAATCAATCAGATCCATTTATGTTCAGTTAATGGGCACCAAATGTCATGGAGAGTGATGTTTGCCTACTGTAGCTGCCCATGTGGTCCACAGACAAAAGAAGGCCATCCATTTACAATCAAAACATAGATGATGTGTGGGGAGAGGCCGAGCATGTGAGAACAGGAGCAGGACTTAGAGTTCTCTCGCTGTTCTTCACAAAGATGAGCTTACAGCACTGGACAAAATGTGGGCTTTGGAGGTATTCCCTGCGCCCTCCCTTGGGCTAAGAAATATGTTGACAGCCAAAGCCAACCTGGAGCTCAGTGAGGGAGAGGGAGAAAAAAGGGAAAAACTCTCAAACTCTTGCCTTTCTCTATGCTTACAGTATTTTAGTCCCCTTTCCAAAACCCCACACATACCCCAACACACACACACACACACACACACACACACACACACACACACACACACACACACACAATGTCATGCTCTCAGTCTCAGGCCAGGGCCTCTAGGGGAGGGAACAGGATCTGAGCTCTCCAGTTCACGGTCACCTTCTCACCAGCTGTGCTGAAGGCTCGCCGGTTCACTCCACTCTCTCCCCTACGAGGTCGGAGCCTGATGGTATCGGGCCTGAAGTAAATGAGGTGTTTGCTTTGGTCAGGCACGGTTGGTGAAATGGCTGAGTGCTTCTCGTGTCGTGCTTTCAGGCCGTTATCTTGTCTCACACAAATCATTTCCCATACCTTTCTTCTCTCAGGGAAACTCAATGGAATGTTCTGTTCGGGAATAGAATTATTTTCAGACGGCATTAAAAAAGGCATGGCCAGATAAGCACAAAGAAATTGCATAGGCTGACCACGGAGGGCGAGAAAGCGGGCAGTCAAGTCAAGTCTACACAGTCAATGTTTAAAATAACGGAACAGCAAAGTATTTCAGTGAGCCACGTCGGGCAAAATCTAAGATAAAAGTGGTAATAAATAGTAGAATAGAGTAGAATAGTATGAAGTAGTTAGTTACTAACATGAATACATTTTACAGAAATAAATAGAAGAGAGAGAGACAGATAAATAAATAGAATAAATAGATTTTTTTAAGAGTCAGCAGGTACACTGTACAATATTTCTCATGTGCAGAAGAGCATTGTAGTGCAAACATGGTTCAAAGTTCAGACTTCTTGTATGAGGTTAAGTAGAGGGTGAGGGGTTGGGAAGGGTTGCTGATCATGATTGTCTCATGAGGAAGCTTCTCCAACACACATATTGCACACTGCCCTCTCCCCACATACACAGCACACTATCCCATCTCCCTTGTCATCCCCCCAACACACACACCAAGACCCCTGGCAGTTGGGTTAGCCCCTTGAGCCACGATTCCCCCCCCCCCCCGATAAATGCACAAATAGGCTGACACCAGACATAATTTCACTGCATTTCTTACTTCCAGTAACTATATGCATGTGACAATAAACTTCCTTGTATCCTTGTATCCTTGATCTGTCTGGAGAACCACACTGACAGAGGAGACGGTAGTATGCGAATTGAAATTGGCAGGGATGGATTACTGCACGGGCCTACCGGGCCCAGGCCCAGGGGCCCATGGGGTCAGAGGGCCCTGAAGCCCAAGCTTTTGCATGGAATCACTGCCTCAATATCAACAAATCAGGATGTAGGCTATGAATCTGATTGAATGTAGTATTGGCCATCCCCAAAATGCACCAGAATACAGGAAATCACATCAAACAAATTAAAAAAATTCTGGGGGAGGACCCCCAAACCCCCCCTCCCACATATGCGACAATTAGTGGGGGGCCCTCAATACATCTGGGCCCAGGGGCCCGAAAGTTCATAATCCGCCCATGGAAATTGGTCCAAAAGGTCATTTTCTATTTTCTTGTACCTACTGTAAAAACATGAGCTAATAATCAATTTTGCCTGACATGCATGAATTACCTACAATTTCTCACCTAAACAACTAATTTATTTAGAAATGCATGACATTCCACAACTTTTGAAGATGTTCTACCAATAAATGCATGAAATTGTTATTAGCTTAGGTTAGCTCTGTCTGAACACCTGGTTGCTGGCCAGCTAGCCTAATTATATCAATAATGCTGCCTTGTTATCCAGGCCAGGAATGCCCCACTGCCCCACATTACCTCTACCAGTGTATACAGTCAGTGTGCACATCCACAAATATGTGTGGGTCCACTGAGGTCCATGTGACAAACCCTTCATTATCAGCAGATACAACAGTTCTGTGTACTGACTGTACACTCATGCTTAGTGAGACCCAAGACTGTTGACTGTGGCAAGTGTCTTGGAGTGAAGAAGATCACCTCAGAAGTAATATCATCACTCACTGACGGCCGTAAGTGGCATATTTATAATATTATTTTATATGTGGGATGGGAGAGCGGGATTGTTGTTGTTTTAACTAAAGTCAACCTATCGCCAAGGGAACATGAGACAAAACTCATGCAGCTACTACACAAAGTGTACATCATCAGCTGAAACACAGCAAAGTGCGTAACAGACAACAATATGCGCTCCCAAAAGAAGTGCTGTTGTCTTGTGGCTCAGCTTAGTTGGGGTATGTTGATCCAGCTGGATATGTTGAGCCATCTGAGAAAACAACTAGTTATTTTATTAACCAGATTTTATTGTTAAAAATATAATAATTATTAATACAATTCCCTGTTCTCTCATTGCTTTTCTCGTTCCAAGTTTGGTTTGGTTTGGAGTGGTGGAGTGCATAGCGTACTACTTTTCTGTGTCCGTGGCAGATGGACAAGAATGCCTGCATTTCCAAGCAGTGGTGCATCCACACAGGTTAGGAAGGCACATTCCTTTACAAACAAAACACAAACAAATATGTCCTACTGTATTACAAGTTTTAATGGAGAATTTTGAACTATTTTAAAGGCCATTTAAAAAATGTTTTGCAGGTAAATACAGGCCCAGTTTGGCTCCAGAGGAAACATGGAAGGCAAATCTCCGCTGTCTCAACCTATTTGTCATGGAGGAGGTGGAAGGCTAAAGCATCCAGGGATGGTGCAGTGTGAGTCAACCAAATGCTGCCGGAGGTGCACACACCCTTCCCTTACAATAGGGTAATTTAATGGATTAATAATTTAACTAATTAATAAGGTAATTTAAAAGATGAGGTCACACTTGAATATTTTATAAGAATGCTGTATATCAGCCCAGCCCTTTAAATCTTCTCATACAGAAGGCCTAGATAAAGAGAGGAAGACAATGACAAAGCAACTCATTTTTGTTTTGCTTTGCAATTGTGGTCATCCCTTACATGATGGAGGAAATTAAAAATATCACATTGAAAATGAATTTGGTCAGTTCCAGGTCAAGAGAGTGGAAGGGGATTCAGAAGAGTTCAGTATGATTCACTGACTAAGGGGAGCAGGATGAAGAGTGTCAATGCAATTCCTACAGTCAATTGATGAAACAGAAGAACCACATTATGCAGTAGCCTATTGGTGGAAATGGGCCCTGGCACCACAGGGTTTCAGCCTTCCAGATTTCCCCAGATTTAACTTAAACCAATCTGTTGTTATTTGTCTCCTAAGACATACAGTACATTGTTCCAAAATCCAAATACTTTTTGGGTCAATTGTATTAAATAAGTTAGGGAGGTGGGTGAGGAGAGGATTCATGTTTTCTTGTTGACTTTGCAGATTATGATGATCTCATAGGGGTAGTTAAATGTATTAGCAATATTAATTTCACTGTCCTTGTGCTATTCTTTGTGAGGAATACCCTTAGCTGCTACTTGTGAAATATTCTATAACAAATTGGCAATGCAGTTTAAAATATATAGTCTTATGTTTGGCTTTCAATATCTCAAGACTAGAGCGTGACCAAGCTCAGTGGTATGCTAATGATATAATGCTAATGATGGGAAGGATTTCCTGAGCAATGAAGCAGCACAAACACAAGCACAGCAACAGAATCACATCACAGTCCTCAGAGCCAGTGGAGTGATTCATCAGGTAAATGTAAAATTGTAATATAGGCCGTCATGCTTAACAATTGTTGTTGATTTGGGGGATTGAAAATGTTCGGCAGCAAGGCTGTACGTGTGTTTGTTTTGAGTTGCATACTGCAGATCATGTGACTTATTAGACAGGAAATGCTTCCAAAGAATGAGGCCGAATACATTTTGCTTAACCTTGCCTCAGTGCATAATTAGAGACGGATGCTACTCACTGCTGTCTGTGGCCTGTTGCATTTCTACCACACTAGCCTTAATTACACGATATCTGTTGCCTCTTGAAATTTGACACCATATTAATTGTAAGGGTATGTTCCCCCATCACTCTGGATTCCATTATAGCGATAATTCCATTATAGCGATAAGGATGGAGAGAAGAGACGAAATTCCTACCCATAATAAATCACATAATGGAGTCCGTATTACAAACTATGCCACTGCTGAACAAGTAAAAAAAAAAAATGGACTTTCCCATTTGTCATGGTAAACAAACACTGTTTGAAGTCCACATGGTGTGGTGAATTTCAAATAGGATTTTTTCTGGTCGTGTTGTGTTTTTTACTGGTGTGACTTTGAAAAGGAGCTGGAGCAAAAACAAACACAAAGTTTCTCATCCTGTTCCGTTTCCACTGATCTTCCTTTATTTGGGTTGCTAATCCACCTTGGCAACAGGAACCCACTGACCCTCACAACAACAATCCCCGTTTTTGAATGGGGTCCAGAGATAACAATGTGAACACATCCTTAACTCCATTATTGATCATAAAGTCCTGGCTCAACAGTAGTATTGCCAGTGTATTATCTACCAGCTGTATAAATAATAAATATGGACCATCTGCGTGGAAAAGTGCATTTCAAACATAAATATTAATATATTTTTATAACCAGAGCATAAAATGAATGAATCAGGCTTGAGAAAATAAAAACTCCCCAATGCACGGTCTTGACTCATGAAATATTAACATTGTGCATTAAAGCTAAATGAAATCACCAAACAAGTCGTGTCGAGGTTTATTATAAACACATTGAAATGGACTTTATTGTTGACCACCACCATATCAAGAAGGCTCCACATCACAAGCATGGTCACTCTCAGACGCGTCAGTGGGATACGGGACTGTCCTGTGAGTGTGACCACGCAAGGCAAAAACTGTCACTTCATAAGTCCGTTATGTCCTGAGAAAGAGCTCGTCACAGAACATAAAAGTAGAAACGTTAGAAAATGTCCACCTCTTTCATGACGTCTTGCACACACGCAACAATAGACTCATCTCATGGCTTTTCCCAAACAAATCCCTTTGCCAGAACATCTTTAAACAACATCAACAAAAACATCAACAAAAACAAAAACAGTGGTGATCAGCTCTTCTGAACATGGACTCAACCACACCTCAAAGGCAGTCTCTGAGGGAAATCATCGATATGGCTGACGGCCCTTTGTTCGCTCCAGACCTGGAATGGCACGTGCCAAATCTCACACTGTTACCGGTACGGAGGCTCTGGCTGGTGAGGGCTGGGCCGGTACAGCTGCTGCAGCCGCATGGGCCGGTTGGGTGCAGGCCAGCCGGGGATCTGTCCGATTACCCTCAGACCCACGGCCTTCCCTGGGCAGGGGTGTGCAGCAGCTGGCCCTGACGCCTGGGCCTGTCCCTGTATCAGCCCCGGTCGCGAGTCCACGGGAGGTAGGCTGATGGCGTGGGCGGGGGCCGACGAGACGCCCAGGGGGAAGTGCGGCACGAGGATGGCCGGCGTGAGGCCGTAGCGCAGCTGGAAGACGCGGGGCTGGACCTGGGCGGCCGTGACGCCGTTGGGCCGCGGCGGCTCCGGGCCGTGCTCCCCTCTCCTCGGCACCTCGTCCGCTGGCTTCAGCTTCTGCTCGGGCCGGTTGAACTCCTGGATTTTCTCGGCCTGTGCGCGCCGGATGTGGTAAACCTTCCTGGAGCTTTGGAAAGACTCTAGGAATCCCTCTAGAGACACTCTGCCCTCCATAAACCGCTCCAGCAAATCCTGCGGAGAAGAGAGAGAGAGAGAGAGAGAGAAAGGGGCATTATAGGCAAAGATGCTCCCATCTACTAAAATCCCATCCATATGTCTGAACATGTGTCAAGCGTTTAACACAGATATTACACAGGAACACATAAACTATACAAACAAACTCCGAAAATGTTTGAAACATCCTCTCAACGATCTCTAGATATGTGAATTCGAAAGCTTAGAATGACCACAAGGCAGCTGAGCAAACAGGTTAGCGGCAAGGTCTCTGATCTGCATAGGGCACTGCGAGGCTAAGCACCTCACTAGCCCTCCATCCTAATGAGTACATTTGTCAGTAATCAGTGGGGAGCAGGTGTCAGAGCCAGTCTCTCTCAGTATGGGGG
Organism: Alosa sapidissima; assembly: GCF_018492685.1. NCBI lineage: Eukaryota > Metazoa > Chordata > Actinopteri > Clupeiformes > Clupeidae > Alosa > Alosa sapidissima. The sequence continues at coordinate 35,770,432 of NC_055961.1, read as the reverse complement.
TGCTGAATTATTGATGACGTCTTGTCTGCAAAGACCCCCCCCCCCCCCCGCCTGCACACACACACACACACACACACAGTCTCTCCCTCTCTGCCCCTGTGGTCCCCACCCTAAACACAACAATGTGAGCTCTTACTAGGGCAGGGCTAATGGAGGGAGGGCAGTGAGGAAGTCAAGCGCACGCGGGGCTACCTGCACTTAAGGGACAACTACCATATGCACGAGCTGAAACCTGGACCGACATGCGATCTGATTCGGCTACCAGCTGCTCCACTTTATGCCATCATTTAGTTTTAGCTGGAAGTTCACAGGGAAGAATGGATGGTTAAAAATGAATGGCTGGGACAGAGAGGGTCGAATCAAGGATCTTTGGCTGGGAGCTGAGAGCTTCAGAGGTAGGAAGCAAGACTCCGGCTTGTGATGGGGGTGGGGATCGATGGGATTAATTCCCCCAATAAACAAATGGGTCGCGGGGCCATCCATTTCCCCACCCAGAGTGGCTCAGCTGCGCCTTCCTGGGCCCTCCTGAAAGCCAGCACTCAGCACAGTTGTAGTTATGAACAAAGCTCGCCCCATCCATCAGCCCCCACCCCAGCAGCCTAACGACTTCTCGTCTCAGAGCCATTGATTGGCGCTGGGGTACTTATTTATGGGCCTGTGGTGGATGGCCTTGGGTGGCTCCAGTGGCCAAAAGAAAGACCACGCAGACAGGAGGGGGAGGGGGGGGGGGGGGGGTCCTCTGGGAACACAAGTCATCTTTCTAATGAGAATGTGCTGCACAGAGCAGCATTTCCTTCAGTGTTCAACACACTCTCACTTTAAAAGGATTAGCTTATTAAGGTTAACAAGATGTTCTAATGCTTGCTTGTCAGCTTGACTAAATGCAACACACACTGAAGAAATCACACAATGACGTTCCTTTACACCACGAGAATGGCAAATATTCCTGCAATCCTGCTACACAGCATATATGTTTTGCTCTTCCTGAGAGCTCAGTTTAAGGTTACATTGAATGTAATACTGCACATCTCAAATAGAGAGTGTGCACATGAACTCTCGTTTCATCTCCATCTCGGTTCACCAAGAACATTCCAGAGTGCTAAAGCAGCCGAGAGAAGATTGCACTGTGCAGATGTGTAGATGTGCACAGTGTAAAATGCAGTGTAGACACAATAGCAGTGTGGCTGGATCTCAGTGCAGAGGGAGCACTCGGTGGAGCCTGGCTGGCTGTCGTGTTAATTAAAAGTAGGGGGATGTAGGTGTTCCACCTCAGGGAGCAGCTTCTCCAGAGCGTCAGATGAGATCACAGCAGACCTCGGGCCTCCAGCGCTCATTGTTATGCACAGGCTGCAAATTGATTTCATCAACGATCTAATGACGGCCCAGCCCTGGTGAAAATGCAGCAAGTATAAGTAAGTATAAGTATGTATACTCTTTTGATCCTGTGAGGGAAATTTGGTCTCTGCATTTAACCCAACCTGTGAATTAGTGAAACACACACAGCACACAGTGAGGCGCACACTAATCCCACAAGCACACACTAATCCCGGCGCAGTGAGCTGCCTGCATCAACAGCGGCGCTCGGGGAGCAGTGAGGGGTTAGGTGCCTTGCTCAAGGGCACTTCAGCCATGCCTACCCCGGTTACAGGTCCGAAGTGCTAACCAGTAGGCCACGGCTGCCCAAAGTGGCACGGCTTGCCCAAAGGTGGTTAGCGACCTCCGCAAGTCTTTGTTCCTCCTTTGTCGTCGATAAGACTTTAACACGTATGCATAATTAAAAGGAACCAGACTGACTTGGAGGGGAAAACAGAACTCACTGCTGTGTTGAGTGGAACAAGCGCATTGGAGGCAAATGCTTCTTTCATGTGCTTTCAGATTCAATTTCCCCCTTAAGCAGTTACCAGTGCGTGATGGGTACTTCAGGCTACATGGGTTTGAATGCCACAGTGTGAGATTCTCATGTTATTTCAGCAGCGTAACATGCCCAACATTTACTGGAGAAGATACAGAGCCTGAAGAGTTGCTTTTTAGGTAGTCTAGACAACCACACGAGAAAAAAAAAAACATCAAAACGTCACAAAAAACATGTGATGGGTTTACCTCCGATTCTTCCTCGGCGCGCCCAACTTCCTCTAGCAGAAGATTCTGAGCCGTCTTGGGACTGTGCTTCTCTGTGTAGGCCTCTGCAAAAACACAAACAAATTCATAATCACATTAGCAACACCAGTCTGTTAGGAATGTTGGATGCAAATCATAGCAAAATCTCTTCACTCCTCCGCTTTAGGGAGACTTGACAGGGTATTTGGGACGCAGTCTGTTTTCGAAAAGAGGCTTTTCTCCCAGAAGGGCGGACTTGAACGTTTTTTAATTTTATTCTAGAAGGCCAAGAGTGTGGTCATGCTGAGGGGAAGAGCAGCCTGTGTCCCTAGTGAACGTCCGCTGGCCTTTGTGTCAACTAACAGGGGCAAACGCCACAGAGGGAGGAGATGTTTGCAGTGTCACTGGTCGTCCTGGGGGGCTGGGGAGAAAGCGATCACATTCTGTTAGCTCAACTCAGCTGATGGAGGTGTGGGTGGGTGGGGGGTTTCTCTCCCTGGGGTGGTGTTGTGTGGTCGCCGTGGCAACGAGTCGTTAATGCTAATGCACACATGTGCTTGCCACCGCGGGGCACTGAGCAGGCTAGCAGAAACTCATCTAGTGACCGTATAGGGCAGAGAAAGGTCATCAGAGTGTTATAGCCTACAAAAATATGAAAATGGTGGAAAGGCAGGGATGGTTACGATTCTATATTTCACTCAATATTAATCACTGTTTGAGAATGCCATAAAGTCAATTTTGCACCACATTTTATTACTACTAGACCTATCACAGTGGTAGCATTCGCACAATTTCTCTAGATCTACTAATCGGTCATGTCATTTCGCTGGACCCCAGCCAGCGCTCCCTTTGCAATCTTGGCAGGGGGAACCACAAATAACGATTACAACAGGCCCCTATTCACACTGCCCCTTCACAACACCACTGCCTCGACATCAATAATCTAAACCCACTTAAAGACTGCCTCTGCCAACTGCTTTTCCGTGTGTGTCTTTGAGAGAGGCAAAGTTGCACAAGCGAGTAGGGGTGGGGACCGTGCCATGTGTGTGACCCCTCCATCCCAGATGTTGGTGCTCTAATGGAAAGCGACAGACAGCCAAACAAGCACTTTGTGAGCAGCTGTGGCTGACCTATATTTTTTCAAAGAGAAATAATTCAGTGTGCCTAAAGACAAGAGCCTCGCGTAGCGTCGACCAGGAGCCTCCGGGCACGCCGTGTTGGGCGAGTAGTTCAGTGTCGGAGCTTTTCAGCAGAAAGGGTGTCTGTACAAGGATGATGCCGTCCCAGCAGGAGTCTCTCCTGGAGCAAGGAGCAACTGGTACAAGTGCAGCTCATAAGCCAGACTACCAACTAAACATCCTGAATGTGCCTTTAAAATCTACAGTAAGCAGAGTGAGGCCAATCCACTGCTTTATAGGCACATTCCCGCATGTGTGGGGACCTCATTTTTCATTTCATTCAAGTGTTCTGCCCAATGCAAAGTCCAACGTGATCTCTGCAATGAAAACACAATATCAAACTGCATGACGAACAGGACACCAGAGAGAAGTTAAAGATCACACCCAAAAGCTCATGAGTGATGACAGCAGCCGAGAAATATGAAGGAGAATAACAGAAAACCCATAATTATTCTGTACAAGCTAATTCATTTGGTAAAAGACACAACAATAGTCCTAAAATATATATGTACACAGCTGACATAAGCAGCTGCAAAAATTACAGAATACCATTCTGACAATTGCTTCCTCTTGTACTCTGGGATGCTGGATGTGATTTGTATGGTCTAGTCCATGTGTGGAACGCTATCTGTGTTATTTATGTCCCTCCTGCTTCACGTAGGGTCCAGCAGCTCATTAGGCATTTTATTTTTGTTTTCTCTGCGTCGAGAACAAACAGCACGCAAGGGGGTTTTGTTTATCAGTTGGGAGTTGGGACTGTGAAAGGAGCATTTGGAGACGGCCTGATTGGACTCACATGTGCTCGACATGCCTCACCAGCCATGTGAACGCTCTGCCAGCTCTGCTCGCCACTTTGAGCTCTCTTTCAGTGGCATCCAAAACACGGCCACGTGTGCCGACCTGTTTTTCGCACAGCGAGAGTTTGCCTAAGGACTCAATCTGCTTTCAAAAATTAGCCTCTGAAATTACAGGTGCAGCTTAAAACTGCCACAACCCAAGTTTATAGCCGAGGAATGACAAAGGATGTTTTGTGTGATGTATTCATTGGCCTTATTGTATTCAATCATCTGCCCTGAGACATTTCAATGAAGGCTTTATGACACTTCAAAACCCCCAGATACTTCAAAGAACCTTCTGTTTGGAAGCACAGTTAAATCTGGAGAGCTTTTTTTCTGTGTTGATTGGGTTCAAAACTAAAACCAATACAAAAACATGTCAGCACCCCTCCCTCCCTCCCTCCCTCACACACACACACACACACACACACTTCCTGTCAGCACAGGGGGTGCTCTTTTGTGGTCTCCAAAGATAAATACCACCAACTGTTTTTCCTGCCGGCCGGCTCCACCGAGCTCAAATAGCAAAACTGAACTTGATTAACTTTCCGCAGCAGTGCGAAAAAAAGGGTTTTCAGGACCGGATTGTCAGTCACCACTTTTTTCACACTCACTGCTTTCTCACTGTCCCACCGTCTGCTGAGCAACCTCTGACAGATTCTGTCTGAACATCCTCATGAAACCTTCAGTGCAATTACACAGGGAAGACCACACACACACACACACACACACACACACACACACACACACACACACACACACACACACACACACACACACACACACACACACACACACACACACACACACACACACACACACACGCACACACACGCTGTCAGATGTATATGATGTATGTGCTCCAGTTGCCACGCATCCTCTTAGGCAACAATGTAAAGGGATGATGACTCATGTCATAGGCCTGGAGACAGACAAGCGCCTACATGGTTGCCTTCACTACACAAGGGAGCTACTGTGCTTCCACATCAGCCTGAGTAATGTCCCTTGGTGGCTCCTCTAATAAAACTCTTTTCTGTTCAGGCTTTGAGCTCTATGGGATGAGCTCATTGACAAACATCCCTGTGTTTGAGCGCTTTTCATGGGCATAATGAGATCATTTCTGGCTCATGCACTCCATACCACCATCCATACTATCCGTAGCACGCAACACCACGCAGCCTCAAAACGCATAACATTGCATCATTTCACGTTTCACTTGACATGTATACATTATTGCAATGTTTTCTGCCGAGTGGCTGCGAGGTGTGCGGTTCTCAGGGGGATAGATTACACGGCCTGCGAGAGGCCTCACTCCCTCCAGTGGCGTTGCTAAGCTTGGTCGTGGTGGGGAGCTCAATAGGCCTAATCCAACTCTGCAGAATTCCCCCACGCCAACCTTAAACACCGAGAGCCGAGAGGGGGCATCTCGCTCTCGCTAATTACACAGTCTCCCACGAGCACCAACCGACACCGTCCCACAGAAATATGTGGCCTCTGCGCTGACCCAACGGGGAGCCGGCAAACAACCATCTCAGCTGTGTGATTAAGTGGAGGCTTTAGGTGGAGGTGCCCTTTTCACAGTCAGACTGATGATGGCGCCCCTCCAAGTAGCCCCCCCCCCGCCACCCCCTCTGGTTTCTCTCTCCCTCTCCCTGGTTTGTCAGTTTCTCTCTCTCTCTTCTCTCTCTCTGGATTGTCATTCTCTCTCTTCTCTCTCTCTCTCTCTCTCTCTTGTTCTCCCTCTCTCCTATAGGTACACACTGAGCTGGAAGGGTCCCGTTGTAGCGTGTCAGTGGAAAGTGTTAGCGCCTTAGCCAGGCAAGTGAATGATCAGCCAGTGTAGCGAACACCAACCCCCAGGTTCCTGTGTGGCATCTGCAGGTCACGGTCTAATGGTCTTGATATAATTGCGCTCAGTGCTTCAGGCCATCCTTCTGAGGGAAAAAACTAGGCTATGGCAAGTCCACACATATGCCATGCTGCGTCCCACTTCAGCAGGCTGGCTAGGTACCCCAAGAGGCCAGGAATGTGATTTCACATGATGTGGATAAAAGGTACAGGAGGAGGATGACGACGAGGAGCAGAAGAAGAAGAAGATCAGCACATTATTTTTTGCCCACACATGCTGTGGGTCCCATTACAGTGTAAAACAAAACAGCCCAACAGCTACGCTATACATAGAGCCAGTCAAAACAATGCGAGAGTATTATGACTACAGATCAACACCAAACACCAGTGAGCTCCGTTTTCTGGCTGATTTCCACACTACCAAAAGTACTCATGACTGGATGAGCTCGGGTTACGCAATAGCTCGGTAGACCAAGGCTGGACTCCTCGCCCACTTTCTAGCATTACAGCCTGAGGAATTGAACCAAATTCTTTCTCTCGCTTTCATTCTCTCTTGTTCTTTTTCTTTCTCCCCCTCTCTCTCCTTGCGTTGTGGAAATGGGAATCAGATGTTTTGGAGGAGGAAGGATCTCCCACCCATCCTGCCTGACGCTGCAGCTGGAGGGCTGGTGCATGTGCAAGAGTGTGGTGACAGGAAGGTGAACATTCCACCCTCCTTCCGTCATGGGACAGCTGCGCAGGGACCGCTCAGTGAAACAGTGTTTCGGAGCGGAGACGAGACGAGAGAGTGGGAGGGAAGGGGGGGAACTAGGAAAAGGAGGATCAGCCATGCCGCTCAAGTGATGGAGACTTCCGACACAGAGACTGCCCTTCCGCCAGACCGTGTAAGCAGACTAGCAGATATCCTTCATCCGTATACATTTCTGTTTCGGGGCAGGACCGTAGAAGAGGAAGCCCACCCCACCCCCCCTACCGAACCCTCCAACCACCACCCACAGAGCTCAGTCCAGCCCACATCCCGGCCCTCCCCCTGTTGGTCCCTCAGCCCTGACAACGGGTCAATTTCCTGCTGGCTTTTGAGTCAACCCAACTTTTCCCATAACCATGTGCGCCTTCACATGCGGCCCTCGTCAAAAGACCGGGAGAGGGGGTGGGCCTGCCTCGGACACTTCTGACAATCATGTGAATCTTGCCCTTTTCTTTTCCACACAGCGGAGGTGGAGTGAGCGGACAAAGGGCCTTTCAAACAGATTTGCAACACCAGTCAGGCTGCACAATGGTGAGGGTGGGGGGAAATGGGGAGGCAAAAAAGATCAACAAATAATTCATATGTGTTGGGTTCGCCTGAATGCAGGAATGCTACAGGGATCGGGGCAAGGAGTGGGGCGGGGGTAGCCTGTAGCGCTGTTCCACCCCCTCTATGAATTAACAAAGCTGCGAGACAAGGAGCTCATCTGAGACCTTGTAAAGGGCGACCTCCACTTGAATCCTTTAGTGAGAGAGAGAGAGAGAGAGAGAGAGAGAGAGAGAGAGAGAGAGAGAGAGAGAGAGAGAGAGAGAAAGAAAGAAAGGTGTGCTACACTTAAGCAGCGCTCCAGGCGGGCCCAGTAGTACTCCGGCAAATACAGCTTGTTCATTCTCAGAGAAACACCCGCGCCAGACACTGATGTTAGCATTCACAGTCAGCCACAATTACAAAAGCATTGCAGGGTTCGGGTCCCTTGACTTTATTTTTGCAATTCTGCCTCACATGGATGGGCTTAGTTTGGACATGGATGGGGGGGGTAGTTTGGTTTGTTTTATCTGAAGAAAGTATTGATGACTAGATAGAATTTGCTTTCCTTAGCCGGACAACACTACAATAAATTATCCAACGAAAGCATGAGAACCAGTCTGCCTCAGATATTGCCAAAAGAGACAGGAAAAAAAAAATATTTTTTGATCCTGGCCGAACTACAGAAAGAAAGAAAAAATCTGTGAGAACTTTTCCCTCCCTATTAAACAGGCTCTCTGCCTCCAGGCAGAAACATGATCAACATGAGTAAGTGTGGTCCGTTCCAGACAGGTTATTCCTGGCTGGTGCTGAAAGGGGGTGGGACAGCTAGGTGGAGACCTCTCGGCCCGGTCAGGGCCTCTGGGACATGATAATTTTACTATACCTATTTGAGGGGGATGGCAAGCTGCCAAGTGGACAATGCCACAGTAGACCAGACAATAACGTGGGTCTGCTGTTCCAACCTGCCTGGTCTCAATTTCATGAGACATGCTAGATGCCAGTGGTTGTTTTTAGAAGTGAGTAATATTGTAATATTCACTGATGTATTGGAACGTCACTGTACATAAACAACACAATTAAACAGAGGTTACAGTGGTAAATCTTGCTTATTTTAGTTTTCAATGTGCTGGCAGTGGAACTGTAAATACTTAATCTCCTGCATGGAGTGGATAAAAAAAGAAAGGCAAGATATGTGAAACAAACTCACTCAAGTTCCACTTTAACATCAAACTATGTGCCAAAAAATATAGCCTACACCAAATCAACATTCATTTTCTCCTTGTGCTGCCACGTACATTTACCCATGGAGCATGAAATATTAATGCAACCTTCAGCTTACCCAGTCGGCTTTGTTTTTCCCTGCAGGCAGTAGTCAGTCTTGCCAGCTCCTCGTACTTAGCAGCCAACTGAAGTTTGCCATTCTGGAGGCGAGGCCGACGTGACAGGCTCTCTTCGGCCAGGCTGCGGTTGGACGTCAACAGCCCCTCTCTGTCCACCTGCAGCTCCTGAAACTAAACAAAAAAGATCTGGTTAGATCCAGACTCCAGAACGAGAACTCTTGAGCAAATCTGAATGACAAACACTTAATCAAATGTAAAAATGTGGGCTGAAACAGGTAGGGTCACAGGAATACATGATGAAATGATCAGATTGTGAAACATTTCTCTGAAGCCGTGTGCTGGTTTTCCCCCAACATGCAACAAATCAATGTTACAATGCTTGTGTATTTGTCAAGCACAAATATACTGCTCATCTGCATCTGCCAAGATGTGGACATGTCTCCACAAAGCCTGGTCTTGACTGAAACATTGATTACAACTTCAGGGTAGCTCAGGTCAAGCTTTAAAACAGACAGAGAGAACCAGACAGGCCAAGACAACGTGAGCACACTGGCCCAACCACACAGGATGTGGGCAACGGCGAAGACGTCAGACCTCATTAGCAGACTTGTGAAGCATGCTGAAGTCAGAGCAACTTAAGTACAACATCATGGACACAGGCTGTGTTGAAGTAAATTACAGTTTACAAAGGGTAAAAACTGACGGTGCAGAACCTGGCCAGTGTCAAATAGCACCTATCACTGGCCAAGAAGATGGGTCAGTGGTGTGTGTTCTCAAAACATTGTAACTCTCCACCATGTAACTATGCTGTGCTGCTGGGTGGTATAACCTACATACATTCTGGGTCAAGGGCTCGCTTCAAGTTTCCGTGGCCAGTCAGTTTTGAGGCTTTTAAGACTTCAGCCATGCTTGTTGGCAGCCTCGGAGGCTGAAACGTCCCCGCTACTACAGGCACTTCAGTTGAAGCTTGCCTAGCTCACATACCAAAAACCAAAAAAATTCATGACTAACATCTGAGCATTAGAAGCACATGAACTGCAATAAATAACAGTTGTGCTTTAAAAGAGCCAAAAAAGCCATCTAAAAAAGAATCCTTCTACAAGAGTCACTAAATATTGTGATGTGAATATGTTTCTATGGTTATTTATAAATGACTTCCAGATGAAGTAGTCAGTTTAATTTTCTTTCTTTCTAAAAATACAGTTCAAGGGGTACGACTGAGATGGTGATGGCAATAAGGGTGTCTATTACACTGTCAAGTAAGCTCACCACCGGTTGCACTAGTTGGACACTTTTAGGCAAATGCAGATCATGGCGGCCAATCACTGTTAAAGTGCTCCACTGGCAAAGAATGGCACCAAGAGGCTCTTCCTACAACACTTCCCTGGTCCACTGGAGACTAACCGCCTCAGGGGGAAGGAGAAGTCCAAAAGCATGGGCTCATGGAAAGCATGCACAAGGCTAGGACATCGCTTCAAACCACAGACCCCGCTTCTCTCTGCAAGTGGCTGAAGCCAGACTATGTTTGGGTCTAATTGGAATTCAAATTTTCTTTTTTTATCCATTTCTGCCTGAATATTAAGATAAATTCTGGAGGTTTCCTTTGGCTGTTCCAGGGCTTGGGCACATTAGAAAACCTGACGGGGCTTAGCAGGGCGTATAAGAGGCTTAGTGATTTATTTGCTTTGCAAATATGAGAATATGGCTCTTACACTATTGCACTTAAGAGACAAAACATTGCATTGCATGGTGCCATATTCCCACATTGGCACTTGTCAAATTAATATTTCTCCTCGTAATGTGAGAACCACAGCTCTCTGGTTCAAGGCACTGTATTTAGGAGCAGAGATACATTTTCAATACGAGATTCATAAGAAAGCAAACAATGAAAATATGCTAACAATATCACAAAAATGTACACTATCGCATGGTTCACTTTGTTGGAAAAACATAGCCTACTAATTGGTTCTATGCTATGCTGGCTTTGTGCCCACCATATATTTGAAAATAACATACAACCAAATCCATACTCATCCATGATCAGTATTTCT